>NC_135222.1:5977913-6077913 GCF_052324685.1 Brachyhypopomus gauderio | reverse complement strand
CGTGGATTACACTCTCTCTCTTCAAAGAGTGTGGCTGGACATTCCTGACCACCATTGGCTGGTCTCTGGATGACAATGCGGTGCCGAGACTGCATGCTAGTGGTGGCGTTCGCTAGGGAAAGATGTTTAGATGACAATCCCCCAAACAGAAACAAATATGTGTTGTGCACAAGCATGTGTGTGAACGTAGGCATGTTTACTTGGTGAGCATGAAGTTGGGCATGGGCTCCATTCAGTGAAAGGTGTAACTGTGCAGTCCACCTTGCACTTTAGAGCACAGAAACGGATGTGGTTCGGATGGGTGGAGTCCGGACACCTGGAGAACAGGTCAGGAGGTTAATGTACAGCACATCCGGAGCAACAAATATAACACATATATTGTGAGCAGACGTGTGTTGTGTGGAGACAGATTTGATGACGCATCTGGAGGTCACATTTGACTTGCTTCTACAGACTTGGGACCTGGACCTGTTACCTTCACTTGATTTTGTGGTGTTATCCCTATGACTAGGGACTGGTTACTTGTAAGTCAATAACCTGTTCCCAGCAACAATTGCTTTTGAGTTAGGTTCGTGACTTTTAACTCTTTGCAACCTTTTGTTTATTTCATCTTCCTTGGCATTGGAGTCCATATTCCTGGTCTGTGTGTTCCTTCCAGAGTTTCTGGTTGCTCCTTTAACTACGTCTTTTCCTTTCATCTTCCCCTTTCCTATTTTATTGGATTTTCCCACCCTCATCCACCCTCAAGGATAGGTAGTGCCTACCTTTTCGACTCCGCCTGTCCATGGCCGACCCTCCTGCAGATGACCTGGCGGGTTTGTACCCCAGTGCCACAGGTTCTCCCCTCCGCCTCTTCCTGCGCTGACCCATTCCTGTGCGCGTTGGGGTCCGGAGTGCATGGACCCCACGGAGACGTGTCCCAGTAATATAGCAGGCATGGGCGGATGCTACAGGGTTTCCACTGCTCCAAAACAGGGGTGGGCAAGCACCCCTTCCCCTCTGTATTCAGACAATATGGTCATTGACTAATGCCGTAAAAGCCACATCACAATTAGTCAAAATGACATGAATAATAAATGTCCCCAGCACAGTATGTGCATGGGTGTCTATGTGTTTGTGTGTTGTGGGTTCAGACAGCTGTCCCAATGGAGGGTCATGAGGACAGCATTCGTAATTCACCACCACAAGCTGCCTTACGGAGACACAGCGCTGAATGAGTGGTCAAGTCATTAGAATCCACGATGAGAGTCCACTCGGAGGCAAAGCCATCGTACTGAATTTTAAAAAGCCGTGTAGTGATAACCTCGATGGAAAGACTCACAAAGCCTGTAAATGGGTTTAGTGTGACTAATTTTGCAGCTTATAAAAGCGGACATGCTTCCTCCCCTTTCCGCCATTTTAACACTGCTCTCCCAGACTCCTCTTTCTCCCTCACAGTCAAGCTGCTCCGTAGCTTAAAGAGTAAAACATCCAAATATTTCTTGATCTTGTATAAAAATACAAATTATTGAAAAAAAATTTTTCTCCACCCAGAGTTATGCAATTTATCTGCAGCAAAGCATTTGCATGTCATATCACACTTGCTTGCTTCCTGGGCACATAAAAAATAGCCAAGCTAGTAATTGCTCTCAGCCTTAGAATCACACGACATGCAAATTAGTCTATTTGCATGACACCCACCCACCCTCTTTGTGTTTCCCATCCATTATATTGCAACAGCAATGGCCAAAATTGCATATTAATTTGAATACTCAAACAAATCAATAATTCAAGGCAATTTCCACCCTTGGGTTTTACATCAAGTGCTGTTTGTATCTGTAATTGGCATAAACTATAAGCAAGCTGAATTTCCCTCTGTGTGGTTTGCGAGAGGTGTTTTGAGTGGCGGTGTGAGCTGTCTCACTTTCTTCCGTAAGTGTGAGAACAGAAGGAGATTGAGCCAAGGTGTCTGGGACACGCTCGATAGGACAGAGGTGGGGACAGGGAGACCAGGGGAGCCACTCACCCAGCACACAGTCACCAGGACAGGGCACCTCACACGGCTGTCGGCTTGGAGGAGGGTCTCCTGGGCACCTCCCCCTCGGGACAGTTTCTCCTGCAGGAGGAGAGAGTAACTAGATCCATGACACAGATCTGGCTGGATTTGATTTGTTTTTTTTTTTTGTCAACCTAGAATTTAGGGTGCAAAGCGACAATTAATGTCAATTTCAGGTGCATCCCATTACCATGGAAATTACATGGTCTTATGTCTATGGATGTATGCAAAGGCACCTGCACATAATACACTACTCCACCCAACTCACCCACACATACACCACTCCACCCAACTCACCCACACACACCCCCCTCCACCCAACTCACCCACACATACACCACTCCACCCAACTCACCCACACACACCCCCCTCCACCCAACTCACCCACACATACACCACTCCACCCAACTCACCCACACATACACATCACTACACCCAACTCACCCACACATACACCACTCCACCCAACTCACCCACACATACACCACTACACCCAACTCACCAACACATACACACCACTACACCCAACTCACCCACACATACACATCACTACACCCAACTCACCCACACATACACATCACTACACCCAACTCACCCACACATACACATCACTACACCCAACTCACCCACATACACATCACTACACCCAACTCACCCACACATACACCACTCCACCCAACTCGCCCACATACACATCACTCCACCCAACTCACCCACACACACCACTCCATCCAACTCACCCACACATACACAACTCATACCAAGCTCACACACACACCACTCCACCCAACTCACCCACACATACACAACTCTCCACCAAGCTCACCTACACACATCTCAGAAGGCAAAACGAAAATCCAATTTCACACATGCTGGCAGAGTCTCCACATAGAAACAGATGAAATGAAGACGGATAAGCATCTCATTCAATTCTGCTGTTCCATTTGTTGCTAGAAACCCAGAGAAAGTCATATTGCACCAGCTGATCTACAGACCTATTCCTTTTGTAAGCCTAATAAATAAATATGCAAACGAAAACCTTTTTGAAAGGTGAAGACCAATTTAAAGCTCTGCCATACTTTTTCACGACCCCTTAAATTACCATCAAGCCAGTTATTTTATAGATAGCATAGAGCCACTACATTTCTTTCCCACTATCTATTTGCAGTGTTGGAAGGAACCCTTCCTTTGTCTGATGAAACATAAGAACATCTGGCCCATATCAGGTGGTCACAGGGGAGCAGGGTTAGAGGACACCAAGAGAGAGCCCGTCTCCTCACTGCACCTCATCTGCCATCAGCTTCCCCGACATGTCGGAGTGACGGGGACCCTCATGTGGGTGTAGCTACAGGGGGACTCCTGCAGTCTTGGTGTAGTTCAAGCTTTTTCTGGTGCACACATGAACATGACCATTTCTTCCATCCTCAGACAAAACCAGCAAAAAAAAAAAAAAAAAAAAAAACAACGTACACAAACCAATAAATAAAGTAAGCAAAATAATGTGTCATGCTAGAATATAACATTCATTAAAAAAATTTAGACAGTGGAAGAAATGTAGACAGTAGTGCAATTCTAAACATATTTTACCATATTTTGGGTGCAGGTTCAAGTCCTTCCACAGTATGCCAGGTAAACAAATGCTAACTCTGCAGGAACTAACCTCTGCATCGATTCATCTTGTCAAATTCATTTGTGTCTGTTTATGACAAGTAACAGAGTAACCGTGTTTGCAGGTGCATTTGTTCACGTGAGGCTGCGTGTGCCCCAGGGTGTGGACGGTGATGCAGGAGTCATGCCTCCCAAGCTCACTCGCCTCAGGGACCTCACCCTCTTGCACGTTTCACACCAACATGGAGGAACAGCAGTTTAGCTTGGTGGATGCTTGACATGCAGGCAGCTCTGTGACAGCACTCTCGTAGCTCAGAGTGCTTGAAAGTGTCTAAACTGCTTGAGTAGCACGTGCAACCCCACGAGAGATACACCATGCAGACTTGTTTCCTGAGGGGAAGCTGTCCGCTCCTGTGTCAACCATCTCACTGAGAGCCATGAGAGTCAGTTATGAGACATATGTCTCTCAACCAGGGCTTAAAATACCAGCTTTCAACACACTTCTGAGTTCTGAGCATATATATATATATATATCAGGAGACAGGGTGTGTGTGTATAATGACTGTCATTAGCAACGTGTCCCATGATGTCTCAGAAACAGACACAAAGGAGACATGCTTGTCTTTATGACGATGAGGAGAGTCCAGAACAAAGAGACGATGAAGAGGCAGACACCTGCTGTGTTTGCGCAGGCAAGATGATGTCATAAATGATACGGTGTCACGGTAAACTTAAAAAAAGGAAAAAAACAGCATATGGCACAGAACATATGGGACTGTGAACTGACATGAAAGAAGACGTTATAGAGGATAGAACAAGAGGGGAAGAAGGGAAGAAAACCAAGGACGTCTCGTGCCTGTCACTGCCACACACTCGCCGCTCTGCTCCTGGGATCCACGGCCACAGGGCCCCTCCGAAGGAACGCAGGGTCCTCGTGAGGTCACTCGCCACAGGAAGCTTATGGGGTCATCGCAGGTCATTTCCTCAGTGGCCTGAGGGCAGGTCTCAGACTCGCCCCAGGTGTCTTCGACAATAAAGCGCATCCGTAACTTGAAGCCTGAGAGAGATCGAATACATTAGTGTGCATTGTGCGCATGAAAGGGGGAGCGGAGAGGGACGTGGGTGCGTGGTGGACAGAAGGAGCGAGGCATGTCCGCTTATGCAGAAGTCTAAAGCATTCTTCACATGAAATCGTCATCATTACATTCAAAGAAGGACAATCACACCAGGGGAGCTTCCAATCACAGACACTGCAATCCGCATCTGCAGACATCAGTGATTCTCCTGTTTACATTATGATTTCACTTCATTTCATTCGTCTACTTTTTATTCCACTTTCTCAACTGTAGTTATGTGAATTTCCAAATAATTCAGTAATTATTACTTTAATGATGTGAAAGTGATAGTGTAACTAAATATAGTTGTGCCAGTTCAGCCCTGAAATGATGAGAAAGAGAGAGAGAGAGAGAGAGAGAGAGAGAGAGAGAGAGAGAGAGAGAGATATGATATGGCATTGAGATGAAGTAAATTTAGGAAGATAGTAGATTAACCCCAACAGATTAGACCCACCTCAGTAGATTAGCTTCAACAGATTATCCTCACCTCAACAATGGAGACTACACTTGTGTGCAATGGTGTGTAGATATATTCTGACAATGTTTCTTTCATTGGACCTTACCCCTCTCACTTTTCTGATGATGATGCTCTGGACTGTAGTCAAGGAGACAAGGTCCCCAGGGTGACCAAGGTGACAGATGACATGGTTTAGAACAGGGGATGGAGCAAGGCTGGGTCAAAGGTGGGAGGAGACCGGTGCACAAGCTCGGCCCAACTGGTCTGGACACTGGGGGAGAGAGAGACAGACTCTACAGATGTTGTACGTATTAGCTGAAAAACTGCATGGCATATTTAATAGACACTCAGTAAATTTTTACAAGGTAGTAACTGTTTTACAAGGTAGAAGGAGAAGCATAAATAGAGAGAGAGAGAGATCTAAATCCCTTAAAATGCACTTTAATCCATTTAATCGACCAAGGGTCTTTCCTGGCTCCCATGATTTTTGTAAAGGTTAAGACACCCAGGACGTATGGCATTTGACAGCTGTCCTCTCACCGTGGGATTTTGTTGCATTGCCAGTTGTCCTGACACAGTAAGCATCTCGTGTCTGGATCCCACCTCCACACAAGATGCTGCTGTTGCCGTGGCGATGGTCCTGCTGACTGAGGAGGGGCCTTACCTGACATGGACCCCAGCTTGTCACTTTCCAATCGTACCTGTGATTGAGGAAAATGAGCATTATAACTGTACAGTCTATTTCACTTACGTTCTACACTTCTGGATCCAGAGTTATTATTTTACAGAATACTGGCTGAATTCAACAATTCAGTAATAATGTTGAGCTAGTTTACAGCAACAGTTTACCTGGGGCAAAGTGGCAATAGGTCTTCCATAGTATGACAAGTCTCTACTTCTTCTAGGGAGGGGCATTTTTTCCCTTCTCCAATAGGAGCTTGCTTCATGTACCGCTTTTTGTGTCTGAAGCCTGGCAATTGGTCAGAGGTCCTACAGGTTTTAGAGCATGAGCTCCATGCTGACCAATCAGAGACTTCACAGTCCTTGGGCATCACACAAGATCGAAAGTTCACAGGGGTGTTGTGATGGTCACAAAGACTGGAAACAAAGTGAAAAGTCATTATTGCCACTCATCATTCAGTGTATCTGCTGTAGGTGTGTGTGTGTGTGTGTGTGTGTGTGTGTGTATGCAGAAGACACAAAGCATTACATATACATACAGAAAAACATACATATAATAAGCTAATTGAAGTGTATGCTACTTTGGGATGCATGCTGCTTTGTATGCAAACGAGTTTATGTTTGGCAGAAGTCTTCATTTTCAACCCTTCTGAATTGAAATATGAAGTAACACAGCAAGGCAAATCAAAAGGTGCGCCAACTATAAATGTGTTTGGAAAGCAGGGTGCTATTTTTGGCCTGGTTGTGTAAAAGAAAATCTATTGTGCAGCGGGAGATATTTACAAAAAATATGGAACCCCATCTAAACTGCATACAGCACCCTCTAATACAGAGATTACTGAACAGAATTTTGGCAAGTAGCCCTGAGAGCACCCTGGGTGGACTGCAAATGCATTTATTCTGAAACTGACAGGCCAAATTTTCTCATCAAGGCCTCAAGCAAAATACATTTTATTCTGAGCAAATCATAAGTGTGTTTAATGGAATAAGGACCAATCCTTCAGATCCTCACAACAGGCAAATACATGGCTATACTATTAATCTAATAAAAGTAGTAACTAACACAGTTTATATAGATAATCAAAGAATAATTGTGATAATTAATTGTTTGTGCATCTGGAGCATTGAGTCGTTTAATTTTGTAATTATCTTATAATTAAAGGATAAGGACAGGTCAAATTCAGGCAGGAGATTAGTGTTTTTTAAATGTCTGCTAGGACTAAGCATGCTAATAAGTATGGCAGTTAGACAAAGAGGTTCAAGAGTTCTAGCATCATTTCCCAGTTTTTACCAGAACACAATTCTTATAAAAAATACAAAACATTGTTCATTTGGTAAACAATATGGTTCATTTGGTAAACATTTAATAAAAATAATCCTTTGTGTCTTAAGAAAAGCTTTTTCTTTTGATCAAGATGTGTTATTGAAGACATCTAGCATCTTGGGACATAATTGGGAAGCTATTTCAACAATATACATGGATGAATGAATATTGCAATAAATGTGCAGGACCCTGAAACAACCCTAAACGGTGAATCATCATGTCTTCATGTATGACTGAAATTATTTGGTTCTATGTATAATATAGGCTATGATATTTTTCAGCTGAAATTGTACCATTTAAAGGTTCAATAGTATTTTAAAACATTTTTAGTTTAGCACAAACATCGTTTAGCAAGGTTTATGATTACAGCTCATTTTACTCATCAAATTAACATCACTGTAACTTTTATAACTTGTAAATAAAAAATACTGTAAATGCTAAAATGTTACAAATACCACATGTTCAAATCAGATGGCAAACAATTCTTTAGCTTACTTAGATATACACCCATGAAAAAACTTTAAATCATGGTTAACAACAGTACATTTCTTTTTAACTAGACCTTTAATATCCATAACACCCATTGTGAGGATCTGAACCTATAATGCTTTGATAATACCTTGAAGAGATGCTTGTGTCATCACAAACAAATTTTCTCTGCCTCTCTCTCTCTGTCAAAACACACACACAAAACACACACACACACACACACACACATACATGCAGTGCATCCTATGCTTGTAAGAAGACTGTAAACAAGTCTGGTACCAACATCCTTGCAGCCAGATGGTATTTTATAAAGTAAGGAAAGCTGTGGCAGCCATTAAGCGGGTGTGTCTGCGGTGCCTGGAGCATTCATTCAAGCTTTTCCCTCTCGCAACACTGACCTCTAAGCTCAGCCACACAAGGCCAACACACTCATAGAATTTTTCATGAGGTTTTCTGTCTATTTGGCCCATACAGTGCATGACCTTTAATGACCTCTGTAATTGTTTAATGTGGTAGATGACTGGGTTTATTGATTTATAATGATTATTATTTATTGGAGGATTTATCGATTTAGAATAAAGAGGCTCACCTCAACATGGCATTCTTGCCATCGCTACGTGTGCATCGGAGCTGCCGTGTCTGGTAGCCAATCAGAAGATCCCAAGATGCTCTGGGGTTTCTGTGGTGGTCATGGTTATGGTGCTGAAAGTGGATGATCTCAGAATGTCCTTTGACTGCATGGGAAGGTTTCAATGTTTTCTGTCCAGTCAGGCCACCATTAAAGTCCACCGTGGTCCTTCCAGTGGGGACTGTCCCCTTGCGTCTGCACTCACTCCAAGGCCCCGCCCACAAACTGTAGCTGTACTCCTGTTGGTCAGAAGTGCAGAGAGCGGAGTCGCTGCTGTCCTGACTGCAGGGACGGGTCTGAGTGAGGCTGGGACACTCTGCTCCTCCGTAAAGGGGCGGGGCCAAAACCTGCCGCATGCGCTGCTGGAGGGCGGGGCCACAGGTGCGGCTGCATGGTGACCAGTGCGAGAAGGCGGAGACCACGCAGTCTAACGGGCACGGCAGCAAGCACGCCTGCTCCAGCTCTGGCAGTGGTGCGAAGGCCTCGCACGCCTGCAGACTCACACTCGTGCCGTTGGAGCGGCGTGCGCATGTCACACTCCGCCTCTGAATCCCACGCTGTGCCGTCACACACCCGTCAGACGGCCGCGGTGCGGGGGACGGGGCGCATACGCCCCAGGGAGACAGATGCCACTCAAACAGTTGCTGCTGCCACTCACACACCTTCACACACGTGCGCTGCTGTGCGGGGCGCTGGCGGAGGGAACAGCTGGACTGGTGTGTGCTCCAGCCCTCGGTGTGAGCACACCACACGGACCGAAGCTGCAGGCCTGATGAACCACACTCCTCAGCTACACACACACCCCATACACCTGCAGAGAAGGAGAGAGAGAGAAAGACAGAGAGAGAGAGTGAGAGAGAGAGAGAGAGTGAAGTGCCTGCTCTTAAGACACTTATCCATATTAATAGACTGCTACTTACAAGGGTCCACTAAATCTTTATTATAAAATTATAAACTACACATGCCACAGATTTATCTTCAGAGATGAAAGGAAGATGAAACTAGCCATAGCACGTCACTGTCAGACACGGGGAGTACAGCTTGCCAGCCAGACTAATCTCATTTACTATATGCAGGGCCATGAAAGTAAGTCTCCAGGAGCACATGGTGAAATGTGAATCTTTGTGGCAGTACAGTGAAAGGGTGTGGCAAGTGAGGGGGGGGGAGAGTGATGGTTGTAGAGATAGAAACTCAGTGCTTTACACAGATAAGAAAGTATTACATCATCACCGTTGGTCCAGATGGAGAGTCAGAGGTCCAGGTCTCAAATATCTGCCAATTCCCTAAATGGCATTATTAGCGAGATCATCACGCAACCCCCATCCATGTGACACCACTACTATCTCATATGAGACATAAACAAGGAAAGAGGGACATATGGTGATGACATCATGATTGCCAACCCTAAACTTGCTGGGCACAAGTGAATCCATATTTGTGATCGTGAACGGCTGAATCCTCATTGGGCTTACAAGTGTAGTGTGTCTGTTGGGTTTAAAATACATAACATAAAAGTGGGATCTCTCTTGCCACAGAGGTGATTTTGAGGGCTTGGAACTAGAGAGACATAACTCCTTGATTTCATTATTGATTGCCTGGAAGAAAAATCCACTTACTATTGCCATGTGTAATGAAATGCTAGTAATAAAATACTTAGTAATAAAATATTAATAGTAACCAGGCAAAGCTAGTTTGTGTTCCCTCAGAACAGCACCGTAGTCTTTTGGTCTGACCCATGAGATGACCATCCATATTTTTATTCACTTGACTTCCATTTAAACAGATGTGGTCAAACACGCAGTTTAGGTCAGTAAACAGACCAGATGCTGATGTCCATTATTGCTTTAGCTGGACTTTAACTGGTAATACTGCACAAAATCCAAAATAAAGGCAGCCTTTAGCTTTCAAGCTATCCACAACTTCTTCAAGAGCTTAGATGCACCCTGGAGACAACTAGTTTAATCCAGTTTAAAATGTTTAATTTGCCATTTATTTTATTTTATTTGTCATTGACCTTTTCTTTTACAGTAATATAGTTTAAATGTTTTTTTATTTAATTTTATGTTAATCTAGTCTTACATTGTTATTTCACTTAATTATTTCAATACCTTTTTATTTTCACTTCCCCATGTGAAGCAGTTTGAATGACCTCTGACCTCTGAGTAAGGGTGTGTGCTAGCCTAATGAAATTGCCTTGCTACTTGCATGTAATTGTTCCATTGATAGGAGGTGAAAAGCACTGGTCCTAATGTTAGAAACAAAAGAAATGGTCTCGTATCAACATCACTTGTTTTTACATGACAGTGATGTCATGCACAAACATTTTTGAAAGATTAGTGGCATCTTATCAAATATCAGCAGTCAATGTGATTCTGTTTGCTGTTAAATGATTAATTTGTCAAATTAACCCATTTTTCATTTTCTGTCTCTCTAGATAGATACATACATAGATACATATGAGATATATTTACATCAAACTGGAACACTGCTTCAAGTCTTTTGGAAGACTTCATGCTTTGGTTTACGTTTTTGTGCCTTTGCTAATCATCTGGTTTTGGACCTCTTGGACTGTCCAATTACATTTAATGTGTACGTGCGTTTGCGGTGTACACTCCGCATCACAATACTACTGTAGAATTATTAAAACTCTAACATTTCCTATTTCTAGTTTTTCATATTCTAGTTCAACAGGTTGAGAAGGATGAGAATGGGGCCCCGTCCACACGACGCCGGAGATTTTTTAAAACGGAGGTTTTTGTCTCCGTTTTCAAAAATATCTCCGTCCACACGGCTGCACATCAGCTGCGTATCCATGCTGAACAAGCTGAGCGAATGTAAACAAAAAAAGACATGCGCAGACTCACTATGTGATGTCAGCGTTTTCCTAAACATGCGTTTTCCCCCGTCCACACGAATACGCGGAGACCGGTGTTTTCAAAAGTCTCCACCTTGGAAGGTGTTTTCAAAAACCTCCGTTTTCGGTGACCGAAAACGCCGTTTTCGTGTGGACGGGAGGCTGAAACGGAGACAAAAACGTCCGTTTTTTAAAATCTCCGGCATCGTGTGGACGGGGCCTGAGAAGACTGCAAAGCATTTTTGTAAGTCACTCTGGATAAGAACATCCGCTAAATGCGGAAAATGTAAACATAATTGTAAAAGTGTGCATTTATTTATTTGTCATTTACAAATGCCTCTGAAAACTGGAGTTCATTTCACTCAAGCTGCATCCATTTAAAGCCTTAATGGACTCAACAGGCTTCAGTCCAAAGTCATTTCAACTCAGCAGAACCCCAGCAGTCAAATATTACTCCAGGTATGTTAAGCCTAGTTTAAGACTACATTCACTGTAGATTAGACATGCAAGTCTCATAAATGCCTTTCTCTCCCTAGCAAGCCTCAGACACACTGTACATGCATGTGTCCCTTTTTCATGTACAGTGTGTGTCCCTTTTCTCAGTCACTCTGCTTAAATGGAACATATATTCATTCCCAACATTCCCTGCATATTTATTCTCAGGCAAATTTGTTTTACTCCTTCCACTTGCTTACACTAAGCAAAACCGAGACTCAATATTTAACATTTCAAACATCAGCTTTTTTACATAATACCTCTAATAGCGAACTTTATTGTGCATTTAACCAGTGGGCAACGAAATCAAATGAATGACCAGAAAAGGTCGATTGGCACTGGAACGAAAAGAATAAATAACACTCATTTCAAACCGTAGGCAAGCTTAAGTGGACGTCACCCTGGCAATGGAGGCGCCATAATAATCACAAAATGAATCACTTTCATTAGAGGCTTTTAAAGAAAATCGTTACTGTGATGTCGACCATCCTCAGCTGAAAGTCAAATACCTGCTCGTCAGGCCTGCTTGTAACACAGCGGGAAAACCCACACGTCCCGTCAGGGGACGCATGTTCCATCTCTGCTCCGTCAGTCAGGCAGTTGGCATGGCAACACAGTCAGACAGGGGAGTAAGGTTGGGTAAAAGGATTCATCCTTCTCCACAGCGGGTGTCGCAGTGGGGTTAAAGCAGGCTGCTCTGATGGGGTTACAGTAAGGACAGGGGAGGTGGGAAACACTGCTGGCTGGGGTTGGTTGCAATATTGGTTTTCGGTGGAGTACAGTGGAGACAAGAACAGAAGGGCTAACTGGTATAATCAAATATATCACTTTTACATCCTTTCATAACTTTGCTGGTCTAGTAGTTCCTTCTTGTGTAAGAAAACTAATTATGCAACAAAGGAGGTAATCTAGTCAGATGTTTATAGAGAATGACAGTTTTCTGCTACATAGATTTTAACAGATGCACAAATAACTGTGTGGAACTATGAAGAGCATAGGTTTGGGTTTCTTCTCTCTTTGTTCAGCTCTATGAGCGGAGGATGGTTCTTGGCTGAAAGAACTCTTCCAGAGAAAAAACTTTTTAATGAGAGTGTAGGTAATTTCATCCCTGTTTGAGATCCCACTGAAAAGAGCAAACTAGATGTACACCATTACCTCCAGACACTTTACACTCCCCCCCCTCCTCTCTCTCTCCTCTCTCTCTCTCTTGCTCTCTCTCTCTTTTTCTTTCCCCTCCCTTTTGTGGATTTGACACGGTGTGAATGTGAGTCATACACTTTGCAGAATGAAGTCTGCACATCATGCTGTGCTGCTCTTACTGAGTTCCCTATTCAAACCCTAAATATCACCCCTCCAACCGAGAGCAGCTTTACTGAGGTAGCATTTCTGAACCTTTCAGGGGGGTTGCAGGTATTCTCTCTCTCTCTCTCTCTCTCTCTCTCTCTCTCTCTCTCTCTCTCTCTCTCTCTCTCTCAGTAAACTGTTAAAAAACTTTCCCCCTTCCAGCAGTGCAGAAACGGTGCCAAATGAGACAGAGTAAACACGTTGTCTACTAGTGTTGTCTGGTGCAGCTAACATTAGTGTCCTTTGTGACTGACTATGGCAGGTGTTGCCTGCTGTCTGCTCCCGTGTGTTCACTGCACATGGCTAGAAGAAATGCCTTCACAAAGGTTTCAAGGAAAAACGTCAATTTTTCTACCTGTCCAAAAGCTGGGATTTAACCTTTTTTAATCTAGAGACATATTCCTGTATACAATGAAATAACAGAGATATTATAATTAACATCTCTTAGCATATCACAAGCAAATTTTGTTGACATTTAATCTCACCTGTTTCATATGTGAATGAACCTGAATCAGTGATTACGGAGCTGAATCAGTTCACAGCAGTACCCAGTGCACAACTGCTTCATCTGTTCCTCATTAACTCTGTAATGAATTCCATTTTTCATTGTGTGCTTGGAAGCATTGGGATAATAACATTCTGTCAGTTAATTTCGTGATTTGTCTGTGTATGCTAGCTTTTGGTTTATAACTGGGTCTGTTTTGTTTCACAATAAGGACACTCCTTATTTCACCATAGTCCTGGTGGCTCCGGTGGCTCCAGTGCCAACATTTCAGCTCTTATGACCTGTGGTGCTCCAGCATCAGTACCAGCACTGCCACCTGGTGTCCTGGAGGCTGCTGAATCTGCTCCCATTTCCTGCTACCTCTTCCAGTTGTCTAGTGCCAAAGATGTCACCCAAATGGGCATCTCCCTGTAACAGTCTAGGAAGACCTGAGGCCTTGAAGGGCAAAATCCACTCGTGTCTGTTTCGTCAGTTGATGTTGCTAATCTCCAGGTCTGGTACTAATCTACAACCCTGGTCCTAATCTCTAACCCTAGTCCAGAGCCAGAAGATACTGCGTTGGGCCTGGCTCCCTTCAGTCACAATCCCATATGTGGTTCTGTGGGGATGCTCTTAACTTTTTTCCTGCTCCAGAAATACATTTTTTTCTGGCCTGCAGAAGTTCTAGTGCTTTTTGAAACGACATGAAATCCTCAGGGACACTGGGCTTATTTTGCAACTCCCGATTGGTCCATACCAGCTCCTAGAACCCTATGCTCACAGTCACATGCTCCCGGGTCTTGATAATTCAGTACTCAGTGACTTTACATACAGTGCCTATTTTCATTTGGCTGCTGTAAAATACTGAGACAATAGTGTACAGTGCTGGCCCCTTTTCTTCATTTTTCCTCTGTCTTGTTCTTCCAGTTTGTTCTTCTGTTTTTTTCTACAGTTTCCTCACTGTTTGTTTCTATGTATGGATCTGTCTGTCTTCATGGTTGTTCTGCATGCACTGACAGTGAATCCAGGAGGCGTAGAGCCATAAAAGTGACACAGCACTTGCTGTCTTTTGAGTGTGTCTCATGCCACACAAATATGTATTTAAGATACTGCTAAAGGATGGCTAAATACAATTTTTATTGATTTTACAATTATATGGGTTATGATTAAGTGTAAAAAATTGGCTCCAATTTGCAGCCATAGAGGGGCATTTTAAGCATTAAAATATATGAACGTAATAAATCTGATTGGTGAGGGTAATGTGAGCCATCACTAACCCAATGATCCCGAATACCTACATGGTGAACATAAACGATCTCTTTAACTTAGAGTAACTTAGTATTGTGAGAGGCTTGAGCAGCAGGCAGAAAACATAAGAAATAACAGTTTTCTCGTGAGTAGCGGGGCGCATGAGTGTCACTGAGGCTCGGAGACCTTTACCACTCCCTTGCTTCTTTTGCTTTTTCCTTCCTGTCTCTGTGTCCCAGATACACTGGAGAGCGTTCTTTGAAGAATAGGGTGTGTCAGGACTCGCCGGATGCACACAATAGCGCGACTGACAGATGAATGGCTTAGAAATGGCCATAGAATCTATTGCAATGCTTTTTCACAGAGATTCTGGCAGAGAAGAATCAGATACTTTTATCTTGTCGTGAGGAGTGTGGACTGTGATGTCAGAATGACTAAAGAGAGAGGTGTGCTTACAGGCTTGTTAGACTGTGTGTGAAGCTGTGTGTTCTTTGAGTCTGCACAGTAATTTCCTCATAGAACATATACTGCCATCTATCTATCCATCCATCCATCCATCCAGAGAATGGCTCATGTACTTATACATGTTCTTATCTTCATCTTGGATCGATTGAAGGATAGATGGATAGACAGATGGACAGATGGATTGATGGACGATAGATAGATGAATAGATGGATGGATGGCTAGATGGGTAGATGGATGGACAGATGGATAGATGGATGGACTGACAGATAGATGGATGGACCGACAGATAGATGGATGGACCGACAGATAGATGGATAGATGATGGACAGATGGATAGATGGATGGACAGATGGATAGATGGTTGGATAGATGGATGGATGGATGGATGGACAGTCCCGTCCATCCATCTATCCATCTATCCATCCATCTATCCATTTATCCATCCATCATCTCTTCTAATCTCTATTAAAGTGAATATCTTGCATGTGAACTGTAACTCTACAAACCTGATTCAACTGTTGTGAGACTTTACTGTAACCTGCCAAGTTGAATCATGGGTGAACTGTTTACCAGATGAAGATAAGAACATGTATAAGTACATTAGCCATTGTCCTAGCATTAGGACTACTGTTATGTTGGAACCCAGCTCATATCAGAACCTAGTTCATTAAAAAACCCATTTCATTTTAAAATCCATTTCACTCTAGAACTTTGTAACTCAAACCTTTTGGAAAACGGCTTAGAGGGAACCTGGCTCTCAATTTCTATTAAGTTTTTCCTGAAGAAGCTCATTTTGGAAAGCAAAGATTATGGAACATTACTAAAATAACCCAGACACCTAACCCTGTGTGTGTGTGTGTGTGTGTGTGTGTGTGTGTGTGTGTGTGTGTGTGTGTGTGTGTGTGTGTGTGTGGGTGTGTGTGTGTGTGTGTGTGTGTGTGTGTGTGTGTGTGTGTGTGTGTGTGTGTGTGTGTGTGTGTGTGTGTGTGTGTGTATGATTTTTATGCTCATGCATATGTGTCTCAGTATGTCCTGTCCAGTAATAAAGTTGTGTTTACTTATTCAAATCAGAAGGAAACCCTAAGACAGACATATGACATTGCTTATATTAGGACTCCTGTCTGCTTCTGTCCTAGCTATCTCCCTCTCTCACTCAATAACTTACTCACTCCCACACTCACTCACTCGCTCGCTCACTCACTCACTAATTCACTCACTCCCACACTCACTCACAGTTTCACCCCCTTACACATGCACTCACTCCCTCACACACACACTCACACACTCATACATTCATTCACACACTCAATCACTGTCTCATTCATTCACACATTCACTCACTCTCTCATGCACTCACTCACTCATACACTCTGTCACACACACACAACAATGATGCAGAAATGGAAAACATCGCAGGGATTTGCAGTAAAAAAGCAGAAATATCAAAGATGTTAGAGGGTGAATATATATGAGGATAAAAATATAAAGATCAACAGTACCACCTTAAGTCTAATGTGTGCACGCCTACCACGTTTTGTCAAGACTACCACTACAACACAGGCCAGCACTGTCAGTCTTCAGTTGTCATGGAGATGTTTTGTAACTGAAGAGGCTGCCTGCCTGGTAATGAAACGTGCGCGCACAAACGCCTCGTGGGATCCATGGAGAGGAGGTGGAAGGGTGCATCCTTATCAAGACGTGTTTTTATTCCACCACTGCTCTCCTAGTTGAGCTCATAAACAGAGCTGCCGGTCAGACGGCAGCTTTTAAGGTGAGACCAGCACGATCCCTCCACCCTGTCTTTTCTCTCCCCCGTTCATTCACATTTGCTCCTATTATGACTTTGCGAGAGCGAACCGTTGGAAAGACGAGGCAGAGGACTCGTGTTGTTCACATTTACATACGGATTGATAAGAAGCAGCAGCGATCTGCCCTCTTCTGTACAGCCTCTTCAGCCTTTGGCCCTGCCAACTGTCCTGACTTTTGCTTTGTTTTGACAGAGAAGGCCATTTGCAGTGCTGTGTCGGTGACGTCAGCGGGGCTGAAGAGCTTTGAGGGAATGGTGTAAAATGAGGCTTGAGAGGGACCAAACAAAGCCGGTAGTTTAATAGTGTAAACGATTATTCTTTCATCTGCAATCTCTCCTCGTCTTCCTCTCCTGCCATTACAAGGTGAGCGATGCCTTATAAAGCCAAGGTTAAGCTATCCAGGGCATCAAATAGGATGATGGGTAAAAGACAGACACACTTGAGAAGCAGGAGATAGAGATTGAAGTGTGTGTGTGTGTGTGTGTGTGTGTGTGTGTGTGTGTGTGTGTGTGTGTGTGTGTGTGTGTGTGCGTGCAAGACAAACCTGAGAGGGAACAAGATAACGGAAGCAGGAGAGGAGGAGTTTGTCCAGGAACGAGGCAGAAAGCCCCCTGACAGCCTTCTGAAAGAGGAGCTGGGAGAAGCCCTGCCTTTCATGATGAAACCAGTATCGATTTCACATTCTAGGAATCATCACCAGTGCTACCATGTAGTGGTGATCACGGAGCAGTGCACTGTGGGTGATGAAACACCCCCCCCCCCCCCCCCCCCCACCCCGTGAATCCCCAAGGAGGTGGATCACTAGCCTGAGGGTGAATGGGGACTGAAACAAGCAACACACTGTTGTTTCTGATCTACAAAGTCATCTAACATAGTCCTGTGTGCGCAGAGGCCACTCGATTAGCTCACTGCACCTTTGTCGGTTCCTCTCCTTTAAATCCTGGTTCACTTTATCAGGAATACCTTGAAATGCCCTTGCCCTTCACAGGATTTTATATAGCCTAACGGTTAGCTGCAGGAAACACCAAACCAACACCAAACCTACACCAAACCTAGGGTACAAAATCAGCTTACGGAGCTTATGTTTCTGCAGAATCTCATGTCTTCTGTACATGAGTCTATCAATTGAGAAATACTCTAAAATCTCCAATACTCAGTTAACTGGAAGAAATTGTCAATTTATCAAACAGCAGACCAGACCCTACAGATCCCCCTCACAATATCATATATTTATGCATTAAAATGCCCACTCACTTATTGGAGTTGCATAAACGTACCGGTAATATCAAACCACTGGTTTCAACTTAAACACTAACCATGACACTCAGCATTGGATGAACTGGTGAACGTTCTACTCTTTCTTGGCAGAATACCAACTGTCTAAATGCCAAATTTATAAAAAAAATAACATACATATTCTCAGTTATTTCTGTCCAAACTCACCGCCCCCAGTCATAGTTTAAATCTTCAGAGAAACATTTTTCAGAACACTAATTTTACCGTGTATCATTCTCCCATCAAACCCAAACACATGTCATTGGGAGTCTGTTCTCAGAATGTCTCTATCGCCCATAGTTTTTTTTCGTTTCCTGTATTCTAGTATGTCGTTATGTGTAATACGGAAAAGTGGTACCACGGAAAGTGGAGGCCCTCTGTGGTGGCAAACTATTGCTGGACACTGAGGATGGATGTTACTGAAGCAATATATGGGTGAAATTATACACCTATATAGAATAGTTATAGTTATAATACAAGTTCTGTCACAATCACAGCTCCGGACCCTTCCCTGTGGGCGTGCCGCTACGTTGTTTGCGTGCTGTTATGTCCATATTAGTACTTCCGTGGGTGTGGGTTGTTTGTGAGCGTGTTCGTAGTCGCACCTGTGCCTTGTTTCGAGATCATGAGGGTATGTGTTAACCACCTATTTAATGTGCGCTCACGCAATGTCTTGTGCTCGTCTTTGTCTAAAGTTTCGTGCCTGTGTGAGAGTTTCTGTGTATGCTTGCACTCCGCCCGGAGCTTACACGTGTCTTTGTACAAATTAAACGTTTTATGTTGCACTGCCCGACGCTTGTCGTGCCTCCTCCTTCAGCGTCACAAGTTCTGTACCACACAATGATAAGTGCAATAAAGAATAGTATCAAACAATACGTCCAAGAGTTCCAGTGACTCAACATTAATGTGAATTTCACAGGTGTAGGATCAATGATCATTTAAATAGTCCACGAATAGAAATGTCTTGAGTCTGCGTTTGAAGTGCAAGCGACTCTGTTGACTTGACAGTAAGGGAAAGTTCACTTCATCATCTGGGAGCCATGACAGAGAATTGTTTCGATGCATGTGTCTTCCATGAGACGTGAACCATGATGTTTCAAGCCGAAACACCTGGTCCATTTTTGGATTTGTGGGCGAGCATCATGGTTTTAAATCTGATGTGGTCAGCTACTGGAAGCCAGTGAACAGAGCACAGCAGTGGAGTGATGTGTGAACTTCAGAAGATTTAAGACTAGTTGTGCCCATAATATCAGTACAGATCAGGACAAAGTGATCAGTATGCAAGAGAGGTCTTTAAACAAGGTCAGGGAATACCCCGGATCTGACTGAGTGGACATGCTGAATCTATTACATTCTCAGTTAATGAAGACTATGAATGATTTTCCAATGAAGAATAAAAATTGGAATTGGATTGGAAAATTCTAATTGAGAAAGAGCTCTCTAAATGTCTATGTAAACATTAGAACTTTGAACGTCTGCAGAAAGTCTGTGCAGAACTTTGAACGTCTGAAGAATTTCAGTTTCTTACATTTCTGTTAACATCTCAATTATCACAATGCTTAGGTTGTGTTGCACACATTCTCAACTTATCACAAGCTTCCCAACATTATTTGTAAAGACACAGCAAGCGGTTAAAACCTTGTTTTGTAATGTCATATTCTCACCTTCACATGGATGACAATGACAATAATGGGAACTGTTTTGTTTAATTTTTGGTGTTTGTGTGTGTTGCAAACATTGCTAGTCACTCTCTAGTCAGATTCTCAGATGTGCTAACTGTCTTGTTTCTCCATGCACCTTAGCATCCAGCTGTTGGAATCTTTACCTTATTCCTATATTCTCTCAAATTTGCCCTTTTACTTAGGAAAGAGAAAACAAACAAATAAAAAACACCCATATTTACACAGTACTATTTTCCCCCACCAAAAAAATGTGGGAATTGCTATGTCATGCAGCCACATGATCCTGACAGCTGACAACTTTCATAATTGTCAACTGTGAAATAAGTGAACGTGAATACAGCACAGTGAATACAGCACAGTGAATACAACACTGTGCCAGCAAACTCGAAACAAAAAAGATTCTGACACAACATGGATTAACCACACCATTTACCACCACATGCTAATTTAACCACAGACCAATGCACTGTACTATCAGATCCATGTTTCCTTTAAGGTATTTGAGTGTAGTGATTGCTGGCAAGAAAGTGCAATTCATCCAAAAAACAAGATCGAGAGTTAAAAAAATATCGTCATGGTGCCATTCAAAACAATACCGCATGAGAACCATGCATCGTGTGGAACCACAAGACCACCTAAGACGCTTCTGTGAGATGATCGCAGTTTGGAACAGATTCAAACATCTCTAAATCGGCTCAGAAGGGTTCATTCTTTCACAGCCGTCACTCTTGAGTGCTGCATTAGTTTCCATGGTGCCAAGAAGAGGCGGGGCATGCTCAGTAGATCTCCAGCTGGGTTGCAGACTGGGCCCGCTCCTCTGATTACACACACAGATGGCCTGGCACCCGCACCGTCATTCTACAACTGCCATACATTTATCCGGATCCAGGACTTGGGTTGACAAGGATGGATAGCCTGGTGGGAGCGACTGGCTGGTCCTGTGTGCCACCTGTGAGAGTATATCCATTCTTTGGAAGCAAATGTAACAGCAAGTGCTGCTTCAGACTATGTGAAATAATTATACAGTGGTGAAGATCCATCAAGTTCAGCCTGATATTACACTGTGGGCAACATCCCATGTCACCTCACTTCTGTGTGCCTGCGTGTTCTGTGTTCTGTCTGCATTTTACTGAAAAAAAATATTCCCCAGGAGAAGTCAGCTGTACTTTTGTATCAGTGCAAGAAATGGTAGTAATGTATTCGGGGAAAATGGCAAACAGATTTTTTGCAGTGCATGCGTGCAGGCTTATTGTTTATTTGCCTAGGTTGTGGAGAAAACTCACACCTCCTGTCTCAGTACACAAACAAAGCAACCCCACTCAAAACTGAGCTCGTGAATTACACATACAATTAGGCAACACGTGACAGTAATGACTGCAGTAGGTATTGCTAAACACACTCACTCTCAGGCTTATCTGCGCTGTATAAAATAACCCACAATTTAGAAAAGACCCAGTGGAACCACACATGTGCAAACCTTATGCTTTTGCACATTTATGATCTGTCCCTCGTACTTAAACACCTCCTGACAGCAAAGCCGCCCAGGCTCTCCTGAGAGGGGTGGGAGAGACGGAGGAGGTCACACCTGTTTTCCATGAGAAGGGACTCCTCCTCAGCCTGTCCGTGGCCACAGCAACGGTCATCAGCACAACACAGAGCACAGAGCCAGGCGTCATGGAGCGGGCGACGGCCAGCAGACGTGCCAGGAAGTACATCATCCTTCACTTCCTCCTGCTCACGCCTGATAGACAGAGAGCAAAACACACATCACTGAAGTTTTAGGTGACAGTACTTACTTTACAGCAGAATTTAATTAAATAGTTACAGCATAAACAAAGCAATGTCCAGTTTGTTTAGTAGACAAAATAAAGAAAATTTAAAATAAAATCCTCTGGCAACCATAGTTCTACAGGAGACCTATAAAAGTAGACAGGAACACAGGTTAGTGTGCACTAGTTCTGGGTGAACAAAATTGAGTGAGTGGGTCTTTACGACTAGTTTAGGATCTTAGGGGTTGTAGTCAATCATCTTTTAATTTCCCCTTCTGAGCACAACTTTCAGCAGAATCAAATCAAGGAAGACAAATTAAGAAAATTGATCAATGGCGAAAAACAGCCAATGCACAAATGAAACTCCTAGCAGCATCAGAATGTGAGAAACAGAGCTCCTCTTCTCCACCAGGCATCCTCAAACCAGATCAAACCAGCTGCCTCATTCACTGTGGATGAACCAGATGCGAACATGTTTCAGGAGAAAAACAAAATGCACGCAGGCTTCTTAATTGCCTGTGCCAGCCTGAGAAAAGGCCTTCCGTGTCGGAGGGTGATATTTAGGAACTGAACAGGAAGCTGAGAGAGATCATAGTGGCACAGAGAGGTGTGGTGATAGCGATGAAATATATCAGACACATGTGCACTGTGTCAAATACTTAAGGCAGTGAAAGTGACATAGAGGAAAATAAAGAGAGAGCTAGAAACAGAAGAGAGAGAGAGAGAGATCATGTTGCCATGCAATAGTGAGGGTTCAGTTGCTTTTGTTAGCAGGAGCAAACCAACCAAAGTATTAACCACTGACAGACAGAACAGAATTAGACAGAAAATACTGGAAGCACCTTTCCTATTACAAGATACATAGGGTAGGTGCTTGCTGCCTTGTTTGACCTATATACATTGCTATTGGCATATCTGATTAGATGCTAACCGCATATCATTGGAATTGTACCTATACTTGGTCCAATGAAAAATCTAACTAATCAAATGTAGTTGAATCTAATCTAATCTAATCTAATCTAATTAATTTAATCTAATCGTTAATGACATTGTAACATTATGATAACAAATTGCACTTAACTATACATTAAATGTTAATCTCCCAGTTAGTAATAAGTAAGTAATTAATTGTAGGGGTAATGGCAAATTAATTATTTTACCCATTATTTCTTATTATTATACCCATCATTGTGAACTGTAAAGATAAGTGCAACAGATGAGCTTTGGCCCTGCTTTGTGCTACGCTAAGGTCTGCCCCCCAGCTGTCTAGTTAACCTGATGTTTACATGAAGTGTGTATGTAACGTGCAGTCACACACACAAAAACACATCACCCTGCAGCTGTGGAGATCCAGGTGACCTTTACTGTAAGATTCACTAGGCAGTTTGGATTTTGTTCAGACAGCTACCCTCTCTGATGTAAAAACAGCCTCTGTGTGTTCTCTACACCTGTCTGAGTGCATCCTTCCTGTCTCTCACCTTTGTCTTTCACCATTCTTGCTTGCTCACTTTTGTTCACTTTTTGTTCACTAAAACTCCATGTGCCTCTTAGCATGTGCCTCTCCTTACCGAAGTTTATCAGACTGGAAGTGGGACTCCAGACATGAGACATCGCAAATAGTTCTCTTCTTCTCTCTTAGTTTCTCAGCCTTATCTGGGTTGTCCCGTGTATCTCTGGGACACTGCAGATTGACATGTGGCATTAACCGTGTCTGATAGAGTGACACCCAGAGACTCTAGACTCAAGATATCCAGCCAAAGCTGAGTAATTACAAAGCTAATCAGTTCAGACAAGGAGCTGTTCACATCCACAGAGAGAGACAAGGGCTGTCCAAAATATTCCCTGATTACAACTTTCAATCATTTTTTAATTTTCATAATTATTTTTATTATTATTAAATTGACATCTGAAAGTTGCAAAGAGGAAGAATCAGTTATAAAGTTTAATTAAATAGTTTGTTTGACCAATTAAAAGGATGCTTTTCTTTCATTACTGAGAAGCTCTGAACAAATATCTTGTGGACTGTAGGGAGCAAGGAGGTGCAGCGAGATTAATGTTGCAATAATTTGTTTTTGAATTTATAGTATACACAGAAGCCATCCAGCCTGCATACGTAAACACCTACAAGTTTGTACTGGTCCCGCTGTACTGATCCAAATGTTGCTGGAGACAACCGTGTGTCGTTTTCACACCCACATCTTTTATGCACCAGTAAAGTACAGGAGTGCAACCCATGAAAATAAACTACTAACTGATCTTTACAGGATTTCTGACCTTTTGGCAGGTCATGTGCCTTCTCAATCCCCATTGAAAAATGTTATTTACCCACAGACTCTAGAATTAATAACACTGATTAAAAATCTCTCTAAAGAACCCCTCAAAACTAAGTTTCCTTGTTAACCTCTTCCATTCCTGGAAGAAAAAAATGCTATCTTTGGCAGGTTCATTTTCAGGCTAAATACCAGAACAAGCTACCTTTATCTAACCTCACCAATAATGACATTGTTGTAATTAACCTGGAAGAGACCTGAATTAATCTCACGTTATTGCGTCTCCATCTTGCACAGATGTTGACTCCTTATGAAAATCTGAGCCCTCTTCCTTCCCTGTCTATTAAGATAATTCACTTTCAGAGACATCTTCCATCAGTTCACAGAAACCGTCTTGCAATGCAAATATGCAAAATATCCAACCAAGGGATTACTCATGTAAGGGTCAGCAGCCAATAACCTTCAATTTGTGTTTTGCAATTTGTTTTAGTATAGCATTATACCTATATATGGCACAGAGAATAGATTTATGACCGATTAAGATTCTAAACGAATAATGTGTTTAGGGTAGCAATACAGACATATTCCTAACATAATGCAGTGTTGTGATACACAGTATTGTGATGGGTGAGGGTGATAGGCTGCACTTGTGCCCTCTGTTTGTTTGGTTTCCTGTTCCACTTCTGTGTGTTATAACTTCTAGCCACGGCTCCTTAAGGTGGTGTGCTGTGAATCATTCGCCTCACCACCCCAGGGGTTGCGTTATCACATTTATCCATTTTGAGTAATTTGTCTTTGCATGAATGTTGTCTTTATTGGTCAGTACTTTTGGTTCACTTTTCTTTGGTTTCATTTTTGTTACTTTCCCTGTAGATTCCATGTCTGACAAGTATATGTCAGAAGTGAGTACAACCATGTGTAATATCCCTTAAATGTAAAATGTTTCCAAGTTTGATCAAAACCTCTTAATAAATGTATTATTTCAAAGCTGGCTATTTTCTTTGTAGCACAATCAAAAATAAATACTTATGAAAGACTCTATGAAATGAGTCTCTACAGAGAACCAAAAGCAGAAACCCCACAAAAATAAATACACCTGTGATCACTGAAACAAAATTGAGTACATCTGTGATTTCCAATTAGCATAATTGCATAATCATGGTTAATAAATGACCTGTGAAATGCAGAACTTTCTCAGTTTTGGACTTGTGGGCTGTCTGCATGTCTCTCAAGGCTCCACAGGGAGAAGAACTGCCAGTGGAGTTGAAAAATTGAAAAGGATATAGGAAGATGTGTCGCTAATTAAAAACAGAAAAGGATACAGGAAGAAGGAAAGGAACAAGTCATAATTGACACTGGGGTGGAGTGGAGTGGGGCTATGGACACTGAGGTGCTCACACACCTATGAACACTGGTGTCCTCACACATCAATGGACCCTGAGGTCCTCACATACCTATGGACACTGAGGTCCTCAGACACCTATGGACACTGTAGTCCTGACACAGTCTAATTCTGAAAACAGTTGAGGAAGTGCTTGGCACACAGGCTATCAATGGGCATCAGAGTTTGACAGCTCCCACAGTGCAAAGGACATTACATAAAGTGAGCATCTATGTTAGGTATCCAAGAAGGAACTGCAAGCACAAAACTACAAGATTTAACTTTTGCATGAAACATGAACATGATGAGCCTGGTGAATATTGGAAGCACACGGTCATCTGAGACCAAGTTACATTTGTTCAGGCCAGATGGGGTACAGCATGTTTGGCATAAACGTGTTTGCCTGGACCACCACAGTGAATGCACAGTCCTGGCAGTAAAGGACAGAGAGGGTGACGATATAACGATACACGAGTACAAAAGATGTTGGGTAGATGACTTTTATAGACCATGGTACCATGAAATCCTGCGGATGTACCAGAATACCGGCTGACCAGATGACTCCCAGTTGCGACAAGCTTGGCAGAAGAGGAATTCCAGCATGATAATGATCCAAAACACAGTGCCAACATCACCCAAGTTTCTAAAGAAGGAGAAAATGAAAGCTGCGCCCTGACCAAGCATGCTGGCAGACCTGAATCTAATAGAGCCCCTGTGGGGTGGTTCAAATGAAAGGTGGAGAGACACGACCCCACCACCGAAGAGATGCAGCAAGAAAATCCCTGAAGAACCACAGAACGTTTCTCCAGAGGTGTGTGCAGCCCTGCGGTCCTACACGTCTGGGTCTGTCTGCTAGAATAAAGATGGACATACAATGGAAAAATAAAAAATCGGAACGAAAGGTATACTGACCTTTGAGTTCTGACTGTGGAGCCATGCATTTTAATATAAACAAGAACAAATACTCTACTATTAAATACTGAAGTTAGAAACAATTTTGATTTAGTTGACATTTGACAAGTGATATAGACCAGGTGTAGTCTTCACTTCTGCAGATACAGTATATGTACACATATGCACATTATCATTGCAACACAAACAACAATGAAGGACTAAGACAATAAGACAGTAGCACAATACTTTGTGTGTGTGATTTTTTAAATTTATCATCTGTAGCGTCTTTATTCATGTGCAAACAAGGGGAGTCGGAATTTGGCACAATACATGTTGGTTTGAAAAAGATTCTCTGTTGTGCCTACTGTTTGCATGTGCTAAATGAAAATTTGCACTTTCTTCTTTGATTTACAACTTTGACCTACCACCTGATTAACTTTCTGCTCTGCCTCCTGACATGTGAAGAAAAGTACAGAAAAGCAGCACCTCATTATAAGCCTGGTTCAAAGCGTGGGGAAAATATAACATATATAACATGACATGTTACTGTACTCCACAAATGTCTGCCAGCACAAATGACCCAGCTGTTAGTGGATGGAACCAACTCTGAATGGTTAACTGAAGGCTGGCCAGACCTGATCCTGAAGAGCCTCCAGAAAATGGAAATTCTACCAGCCAATAACCTGCCTGCCTCTGCACAACATGGGAGCATCACCAGACATCACTGCAGCTAAGATGAGTAGACATATGACTCATATGACTCACGGTTCAGGCAACTTAAAGAAAAGACGAATAGACTAAGGGACAGTTTTTACAACAGGGCTATCACTCTGTTAAACTCTTAAAACATTTATTCGGGCACTGTGCAATATATAAAATCAATCCAATTAAAGATGTTCACTTTACTGGGAAATGTGCAACTTAATTTACATGTGCAATAACAATTCTGCTGCTGCTTCTTCTGTTTTGCTTTTTTTTTTGTTCCGACTATTCTATTTTGTTTTCTTAAATCCATTTTATTATATTAGTGTATATAGCATATTTGTACCATGATGGAGGCTGGATCCTATTTTCGTTGAACAAGTGTACACGTACATTGTGCAATGGCATTACAGTATTCGTATTTGTATTCATATATGAAAGAACATTGGCAAGAACACCAGATGTGCCAAGCCTTGAGACTGTAAGACCAGACAGACCAACCTGGGCACTACCTGGATTGACTACAAGAAAGACCAATCACACAAATCACCATCAAGTGTGGGATTTTCCAAGGAGATGTCCTGTACCCGCCGTTCTGCATAGCGCCGAAACCCTCTCAGTGAAATCATCACCAAGAGTCTACATGGACGGCAACAAGTTGTATGCCAGAAGTGAAACACTGACTCACTAATCCAACTTATCAGGCTGTATAGCAATGTCATTTGTACTTGATAAACATGGCCACATGGTTACAAGGGGAGGGATAGTAGTTAGAACTGACGTGATTGTCCTACTAGAAGGTAACGTGGAAATCAAGTACCTTGGAATCCTACAAATGGGGATAATGAAGACAACATAAGGGAAGCAGCTACAGCCTTATATCTACAGAGAGGAAGACGAGTCCTGAGAAGTCTGAATGGGAAGAACAAGATCTGAGCTATCAACCCCTACAGTCTATCAGTTTTCAGATATGTCCAACTGGTGTAATATGCTGGCCTAAGGAGGAGATAGAAGCCCCTGAGATCAAGATAAAGAGACACCTTACAATGAACAGTGAAGTCCCAAACCCAGCACTTTGAGACTGTACACTAAGATGAAGGGGGGGGGGGGGGGGGGGGGGGGGGGACTAGTGCACATCAGAGCCTCTATTCAGGGTGAAACATCCAAGATGCAGGAGTACACCAGGAAGACGGGCCCAGGAGATGAAGTGCTTAGTGAGGACCTCAGACAGCAGAAACTCGAGAAGGATGGGAATGAGGAGGAAACCATCATGGGAGAATAAACCCTGCTCCTCAAGATTCTTGCAGGCAGATGGAATGCCATAATCAAGTGGATGACATAGTATACAGAAACATCGATGCTGAGTACAGTGCCCCTGAAGGTGGTGAAGAACGACCATGCTTTGGCCTGTGGGACGTCTAGATATAGACTAACAAATTGGTAATGGTTAACCAACCAGCCATAGTAGTGATGAGCAAACAGTTGAACAGGGGTGTAGTGACAGATGTGGCAATCCCTAGTGATAGCAACATCAGAAACAAGGAAAACAAAATGCTCAAGAAATATCAAGGGCTGAGAAAAACAGATTTTCTTTGGCCTATATGACATTTTATTCAACAGATTTTGCTTTATAGCAAATTTTAAGGAGTCCAAAAATCACAAATATTGATCAGCACCCCTGCAGCAAATAACATTTGCCTATAACAAAATCCACAAACAGGAATGACTCAGCAGCCCTGAATGGTGTGGAAGATCCTGCTGAGTTAGTGAAATGAACCAGACACGAGCAGGAATGAACTACACGGTGAATTTTATGGGTCTCATCTGAGCAGGGCTGCCACTTATCTCTCTCTACTTTTCTCTCACTTTCTCTCATTTTCCTGAGGTGTCTGACCAGGGAAAAAGAGGCACAGATGAGTCTCTTCTCATCTCCTGCTCTGCTATGGAGACCGATGATTTTCTATCAGAACAAGTACATCTCTGAATGATATGTAATGTCTGTGATCTCTGGATTGTCAGACTGACTTGTTGGAAATCCAGATAAGCAGAATCTTATAATCTTACAAAATCTGACAAAGTTTGGTGTTGGTTGCTATTGATCAATCAGCATAGGCTTTTAACAACTTTTTACATTAAGCAAATGGCAAAGCATTTTAGTCAATACATTTTCAAAAAGCTCTACCAAAATTGAGCAATGTGTGTAATTGTTTGAGGCAAGCACTATTATCTTACAAATATAAGGCATAAACATATCTTATTCATACAAGTATCTCGAGTGCTAATGTGACGTATGCTGACAAGTCTTTATACTCAGTCTATTGCCTCCCATAGCACTGACAATATATTGGTATGCTGTGCCTGAAGCTACACGCCTGATCTTCAGCACTGGCACGATATGACTGCAATCAAATAGCCATGTTCTGCAATCCTGCAGTGTGCTCCTCCTGAAGTTCTGTGAATATTCACAAATATTTATTTGATTAATATGCAAGTGCTATAGCATCAGGTTTAGGCAGAAGTGTCTTTACTAAATAACAAGTCTAGTAATACAAGTGAAAATTCCTGGAGATACCATCCTGAGATCAAGACTGTAATTGAAACATGGATCTGTAGGTCTTACAACAACCAAGAGATGTTTTTGGATTCTGTATGGCAGCTGGAAGAATTATGAATGCAAGACCTGACGCTAGATCTGTTCTTATCCATTCTTACCATAGAATTTGGGTTGCACAAATTCTTAGGCATTTGCAGTGGTGAGATCATCCATCTTGACTCTTAGCCAAGAGACAATTTGGGTTTGGATCCAAGTTCTCTAGTAAACCTGAACCATCTACTAAGCACTACACAGTCATCTGCTGGAAGTGGCATCAGAATGAAAATATGAAAATGTGTGGACAAAATAAACAAACCAAATAAACAAAAACAGCCAAGCAAAGCATAGATGCTCCAAAATTATTTATCATTCTTTTAGTTTTTATAGATTAAGCCCTGACCAATGACCAATGAGAAAAATTATCCCTGTTATTCTGTAGGCACACAAAATCTATAACTTCATCTTTCAGCATCCCATATGTAATCCAAATGTAGTCATTTTCCTTTAGACGTAAAAGCAAAAAATATATATACAGTATATATACAATTAATAGTGCTTTAATATAAAGCAGCTGAGCATTTCAGACCAGAATAACCTTACTGACCTTTGGACAATGGAACAAAAGCACTGATGGAAATATTAACCCATAGCAATGCAAATAGTGTAGACACAAGTCTTAGGAAAGGAACGGTGTGGGTTGCAGCCTTTATCCAGATGAATATCCTGTGTCCATTTGATATCCATTGTTTACACTTTCTATTGTGTGTGTGTGTGAGTGTGTGTGTGTGTGTGTACGCTGCTCAGTATTTGACAGAGTAATGAATCATGGTGTTCAATGACATGCTGAGCTGACCTTCACTGCTGTTATGTCAATTACTGTTCAATTAGGATACAGGACACTGATGCAGAGCAGTGAAGCCAAGTGGCAGGAAGTGTGTGTCCGCTGTGCTTGGTGTGTACTTAGCTCAGTGCCATGACACTCAACACTGTCATGTAACCATGGCCTTTAGCATTGCCAAACAACAACGATGCTTGATTTACTCAAACACTCAAATGATTTAAAATGACTGCATGTTGACATCGATAGGCTGTTTAGATGGACTTTTCTAACATTGCTATGATACACACGCACACGCACACACACACACACACACACACACACACACACACACACACACACACACACACACACACACACACACACACACAGTTATCTTTGGTGAGGACCTAATCACTGGCTGTTCTCCTCACCTGTCTTCTATTCTCTTTCCAATTAAAGCCCTCCATTAGAAGTCTTTCTTCAGCTGTTGGAGCTCTGAGCAATGTTAATGGGTCCCACTGTTACCTATTCCATTTCTGCTTCTTAGGATTTCCTTTGTGTTGTTGCTTGTCAGTCACTGGACTCACCACCTGTTCCTCTGGTTTGCTTATGATTCTACCTGTCTGTTTGCAACTGTATCCTGCCAATCAAGACACAGGCACTGATCTATGCATGTTTACATGCACAAATGCTCAAGTGTGAGAAGGAGTTGGCCGTTTATTAAAATACTTCATTAATGTATGTTAATTTGGACACTGTAATCTTCACAAGCTCAAAAAGTTGCATAGATGATGTGGAATGTGGGGTTTCAAAGTATTTTCTTCAGAACAACAGAAATGTGTTTCTGAAATTGGGGTTTGATAGTGTTTTTCTTTGATCTTCAACCAAGAGCCTGAAAACTTTGAAAAGCTCCAGTACCATTCTTTCATACAGAGATTTAGCAAAAAACCTACAGTTTGATCAAGTTTCAGTATTGGAGAGACTTTTAAAATATGCAGAAGATCTCATGACAGCAGACTGTTATACAACCCAAATACATTTGCCAAGGGTATTGTTCATTATCTTTATGCTTTGAGACATACATGGAAATTGGCTTTCTGTGTAACTTCAGATAACAAACAAGCTCAGATATGTGGATCCATTCAAGGCCAGATGTGTGGACCTATTCAAGCTCAGATGTGTGGACCTATTCAAGCTCAGATGTGTGGATCCATTCAAGGACAGATGTGTGGACCTATTCAAGGACAGATGTGTGGACCTATTCAAGGACAGATGTGTGGACCTATTCAAGGACAGATGTGTGGACCTATTCAAGCTCAGATGTGTGGACCCAATCGAGCTCAGATGTGTGGACCCATTCAAGGCCAGAGTTGTGGACCCATTCAAACTCAGAGGTGTGGACCCATTCAAGCTCACATGTGTGGACCCATTCAAAGCCAGATCTGAGGCCCCATTCAAGGCCAGATACTTAGACCCATTCAAGCTCAGATGTGTGGACCTGTTCAAGCCCAGATGTGTGGACTTATTCAAGCCCAGAAATGTGGACCCGTTCATGGCCAGATGTGTGGACCTGTTCAAGCCCAGATGTGTGGACTTATTCAAGCCCAGAAATGTGGACCCGTTCATGGCCAGATGTGTGGACCTGTTCAAGCCCAGATGTGTGGACTTATTCAAGCCCAGAAATGTGGACCCATTCAAGGCCAGATGTGTGGACTCATTCAAGCTCAGATGTGTGGACCTGTTCAAGGCCAGATGTGTGTACTCATTCTAGCCCAGATGTGTGGACCCATTCAAACTCAGATGTGTGGAGCCATTCAAGCCCAGATGTGTGGACTCATTCAAGCCCAGATGTGTGGACTCATTCAAGCCCAGATGTGTGGACCTATTCAAGCTTAGATGTGTGGACCCATTCAAGCTCAGATGTGTGGACCCATTCAAGCTCAGATGTGTGGACCCATTCAAGGCATTCATATATATATATATATATATATATATATATATATATATATATATATATATATATATATATATATATATATATATATATAATGTTTACTTAGGATTTTACAAGTGCAGGTGTCAACCAAAAGCTGTAATTGTAATACCCATTACATTAAAATAGTATATATTAATATATAATTACAATTAAAGCTATTTTGCATTGTCTGCAATTCCTTGTATTTGCATATATACTATGAATTGGGGGTGTCTCTATATTAGGGGTTGCTAAGCAGCTAGCCATAGCCTGTTAGCCACTACTAGCAAGGATTCTCAAGTATTGCCAATGATATATGAATTAAGTTGACCATTTAATTAATACTAGATTTTGTACCTTACCATTAGAGCTCAAATTGGAGATTAAACATTTGGGACACCAGCCAGATGATTCCTCCATATTTCAGTCTGGAAAGGACAAAAAATGCTACTTTTCAAGAGGAAAACATGGAAAAAAATTTAACTAATTGTGCCATATTGTACCATATTTTAATTGTATTGTAAAAAACAACAAAAACAACCTACTTGTGTGATTGTGATATTTGTTTCAGTGACATTTCACATTAACTAAACAACAACAACATAAACATCCATTGTTTATCTCCAAGTATAACTTGAAATTGCTGGACATATTTTTGTTGTTATAGGATAACCCAGCAAAGAAGATTATTAATAACGGGCTTGTTCCTGTGCTGTTGCTTTTAAAGTCCTGTCAAATTAAAGACAGGTGGTTTCATCTTTGCTTGGATTACTGTGTTACAGCACAAATATGCACATATGTGTACAGCTGCCTAAATGTTGGGCAGATATTTCTTGGGCAGGTGCAGTGAAAGAACCACCATAATGAGGCAATTACAAACAAGCTGTGGAGAAAGGCCCACAGCAAGGATCTGATCTGGGCTGGTTTGATGAGAAGAACTGGGTAGTGAGTGAATGAAAAAAAAGTCAAATAAAATGATAAACAAGAATACTGAGGAGTATGCAGGTTGTAAACAATGTGCTTTGGTCTCCCTGGGTTAGGCCTGCCAGTGAAGGTTACTGCAATGGATATGCTATTTAACTGCAGCTTATAAAGATTTATTGTAGATTTGAAAATTTGGTGGGACTTGTATGTAGTGCTGTGTAGATGTTTTGAATTGAGTGTGAGTTTAAAATAAGTTTATGTTGGAGAATTTTGAAAGATTTCGTGGCATTTGACATAATTAATTAATTGTTTTACGTCTGAGAATCATTTTTGTTCTGTTCTGTTAAATATGATGTGTATGCAGTCTACCATGACTACAGGATGCTTTGGTTTATTGGTCCATAAGACTTTGGTGATCTATATTATGAAACTTAGATGTAGATCTTCTGTAATTAAATGTTGGACTGGCAATCCTTTTCGAGTGTTTGATGCTTTGAGAGGTGTGTGTGTGTGTGCGTGCGTGTGTGTGTGTGTGTGTGTGTGTGTGTGTGTGTGTGTATGCATATGTTTTGACTTATACTTGGTCTCTGGAGGCAGAGCTTCGTAATGAAGCTAATTAGCAGATTTAAAGATATGCTCTAGACAGGCATACGTGAATAGCAATAAGTATGTTTGGACCAACTTCTACACACACACACACACACACACACACACACACACACACACACACACACACACACACACACACACACACACACACACAGAACACCTCTCAAACTACAGACAAAATAAATAAATAAACAGATAAAAGCATTATTTTGACCCAAACAATATTACCCAGAAGACACTTGGTGTTAAGAGGGGATGTGGAGTAGCTGAAACACCACTCCCAGGGGCCTCTTGTAGGAAGTAGAGAATAAAAGATGTGTAACCCACAGGAGTGCTTTTGCCAAGACAACACATTCTGTGATGAATGACTTCTGCACACTTTTACTTCTAACATGAGACTTAACCCTTGTTTGGAGTGTGAGTACTCTTGATTGTCTATGCAAGTGAGGACTGTAGTTTGCTAGTGAGTACTGTAGTACTAAACACATCAAAGTCTCTTGTATTTGCATTGCTGATTTATCATTTGCAATATTTGTTTAAATCTAGCAGGGCATAAATGAATGCTGCAAGAATAAAAAATACGTTTAACAAATACGTTTAATATCACTGAAAAGAAAAAATAAAAAGGACTGAATAAGCACCAAGTATTTTTCCAATGTCACTGATGTGATTCAAAGTAAAATACAATCAAATGTATTCATTCCACATTTCTGTTTACATTAATAGTAAACTATTCCACTCACTATAGGTAAAAGAGAAATGATTGATGCACACACAACGATCAGGATTTACATCACTGTAATTCAGTTCACTGAATGGCATATCCATTACCCCCCCACCCCCCAAATATTTTAATAACCTCCTGAATATTTTAATAACCTCCCAAACATTTTAATGACCTTATAATGGCTACATAGTTTGAATTTTGGAATGATTAATATTAAATTCGTCCAAAGTATCACATTATAGCCTTTTGATTCTTTGCACTGACCTGAGTCAGTGTGAATCAGTGTGAATCAGAGTGTTCCTACTTTTACACTGACGCTTGCACATGCATTTTCATCCTCATTTTCCAATTTCCTATTTCTTCTGTTCTTATATGACCACTGCATGTTCTATTGTAATCCTGGTATGAATTATATACAATATATGACTACATCAATTATGGACTTTAAATCCTCTTGTCCTGCTGAGGCCACAGTTAGCTACCAATATCAGTCCGTTCACCATCCAAAAATCAAGTGAACATTGCTTTACCTCCTACACAAAAATCTATAAATACACAGGCTGTGTTACTGCGCAGAATAAAAATACTATATAACATTCTGAGTTTGTGCATCAGCATAGGGGGTTCTTGCACAAAAACAGTATTGACATATTTCAAAGAACCCAAAGCTCATCACATAAAACATTATTATCTGTTTACATGAGAACAGATGTGCTCCTGTATTAATATCTGTATATATGAAAACATTGGCACTCCTGTGTTAATACCTGTATGAAAGGATATGCACTACTGTATTAATGCCTGAAAATATAAAAAACACATGCACTCCTCCCAGAACATATAAAGCAGTTAAACTTGTCAAAAAAAGCCTGCATCATTAACAAAGAATCGATAAGTGGAGATAGAAGAAGGAGAGACACCCATGAGAGAACAGCAGAGAGACACAAGGACCAGGAGACTTGTCTGAGAAGAACAAGAGAAAGTCTGGGAAACCTACACTGTCGGTGTGCTGATGATACAGGTACAGCCATGCCTTAGTCCACCCTGCTGGACAATCCAGACTCAGAGAGAGACAGACAGCAACCATTTGCCTCTCATTAGACAGATTTCCTTAACTCTGTCCAGCGCTGCAAACACCTGCATTAGCATGTTCCAAATACGACGAGATAGGTGTCGTGGTCCAGCCCTGTTGAACCTGTCACTGCCGCCCATACACCCATGGAACCAGCCCTGAAACACCGTCACTCTCCTTTGTGTTGGTACAGTACTACACTTGTTTGTGTTTTGTTTTAATTCAAGAAGTAATGATTTTAGGATTACTGTACTTCTTGACTGATGTATTCATTACATCTACAATCTGACCTGACCATGAGCACATGTACAGAGGTACACACACCATCTGCATAAACACAGGAGAGTGATTTAAAGAAGTCTCTCAAAATGTTACATACATGTATATATATATATATTTAGACACGCAAATGTGCTTCTTACCTGTTCTGCAGTTTTTTCACTTGAAGGGTGAAGAGAAAGACTGAGAGACATAGAGAGCGAGATGGAGAAATAGAAAGAGAGGGAGAGTGAAAGAGAGAGAGAGAGACAGGACGAGAAAGAGGGAGAGGTAGAGCTGTGGATGACAGATGAAGATCTGAGAAGTGGTCAGGCTTTGCCTGCCCTCACTGACGGCGGAGTGGTGGAGGCGAGCGTCTGTGTGGGCGTGTGCAGTCTGCCAGTGAGCTGACACAGAGAGCACTGAGCTTCACCACTCAGCTTTCTCTCCCATCCTCCCTCCTTCCTTTCTCTCTTCTCTCCTCTCTCTCTCTCCCATGCTCCCTCTCTCTCCCTCTCTATCTCACGTTTGCACTCTTTTAACCTCTCCTCTCTTTCTATCTTGCCCTCTTTCTCTCTCTCTCTCTCTCTCTCTCTCTCTCTCTCTCTTCTGAATCTTCTGCCTTTCCCTTCCTAACATAATTTCAAGCCATTTAGCTCCATTTAACACAAACACTATGGGCACTTTTAGGGCTTTGAGTAGCTAAATGCATTGTGGCCATTTCAGTTTTCTCATTAGATCATTGTCTTGTATTGTTCTCATTATATTGTACTGTATTATTTCCATTAGAGTAGATCTGGAGGTTATAAGATGTGATGGACAATGCCGAATGTTCGGGGTGCCAGAAATGACTCTTGTTAAAAAGAACCCCTGGCTGAATTGCTGAATTGGGGTCAGTTTGATGCAGCCAAGACTGCAATTAATGAGAGGAATCTGATCTCAGATCTGCTCACTGGGAATCCCAGCCAATCTTTATTGGGCTAGTGAGAGAAGTCTCACCAGAGGGAGCAATCACAGAAAAAGAGAATAAGGTCACCACAAAGCAGTCCTGCATTGGAGTGCTGTCTCCTGCCTGTGCACTTCAGTGACCTTCCTCTGACACACACAGACAGCCAGACAAACCAGAAAAGTCAATGGTTTAGGAGCTATTGGACATGCTGGAGTATTGTGCAGTTGACATGGCAATGAGTGGAGTGGCTAAGTAATAAAGTTGTGACGTCCTGCTTAAAGCAATGGTTGGACTTTAGACAGGATGGAAATGTATTCCTGTCATCTCTATCGTAGGTTCAGAGAATGCATGTTTGTGTGTGCACACGTGGGTTTGTTAACAAAATTCGCTTTAATGCTCTTTACGTTAATCCAGATTATACCAACAAACTACAGCTATTCAGAGAAGAACACTCCTCATGTGCCATAAAGATCCACTACACATTTAAGGCCCCCAGACTGCAGTTTGCTCTTCAATAGCCATTATCAAGCAATGGAGTCCACATTAATGCTCTTCAGAGACACACAGAGCTACATTATTAAAGCCAGCTGGAGAGACATGTGTCTTTCTGTTGTTCTGGTCCATCTTGCTTTCTATTGAGCTACTGAGTAGCCCATGGGTTTAAAGCCTCGACTGTCTTTCATTGATGCTAATGTACTCTGGGCTTCCATGTCATATAGATGCGGTTCCAGATTTCCTGCAGCCATGGGCAGTATTAAAGGAGAAAAAACTGTCTCAGCCGCAAAAAACAGGAGCACCAGAGGAAGAGATGATCTGTATTTGTTTTCCCCCTTTTTATACAAAGGCCACTTGATTCTTACTTCTCAAATGTAAGGAAAAAAAACATCTATATATTATAGACACACACACACACACACACACACACACACGCACACACACACGTTTATATACATATACATACATATGTAAATGTTTTTGTTTCCTTACATTGCAGGTATAAATACTGATTGCTGTTCTTTTCTTTTTTTTTCAAAACAGCACATCAATACTTCTAGATAAACCTGGACAGTTTTTGAAAGAACTCAGCAAGGAGATTGTTCCAAACATCTTGGAGAAATAACCACAGATCTTCTGTGGATGTAGACTTGCTCAAGTCCTGTAATCCCAGACAGACTTGATGATGTTGAGATAAGGGCTCTGTGCATCATCAGTATCAGGACTCCTTGCTCTTCTGTATGCAGAAGAAGGCTCTATGTTTGGGGTCATTATTCTACTGCAGAATAAATTTGTAGCCAATCAGATGCCTCCCTATTAGTACTGCAAGACGGCTAAGTGTCTGCCTGTATTACTCAGCATTGAGGATGCCATTAATCCTGACCAAATCCCCAACTCAATTTGCTGAAATGCAGCCCCAAACATGGGCAGACCCTCCACCATGCTTCACTGTTGCCTGCAAACACTCATTATTGTAGTGCTTTCCAGCCCTTTGGTGAATAAAATGCTTTCTGGTACAGAAAATATTCCAGATTTTGACTCTAGAGCACATGCTTCCATTTTTGTTTCTCAGTTCCTGTGTTTATCAGTGTGCTTGAGTTGTTTGTCCTTTGGAGGTTTGGCTTTTTGCCAGCAATTCTTCCATGTAAACCACTCCTGGCCAGACTTCTCCAAACAGTAGATGGGTTGGCTGACCACCACTTCTACGGACCAGTACACACAGTACTTTGTGCACACACACACACACACACACACACACACACACACACACACACAAGCACACCTTGCAAAGTGTCAAACACTCCAACAGTCTTGCCAAACCTACATAGAATAACACACACACACACACACACACACACACACACACACACACACACACACACACACACACACACACGTCCGAAACGTCCTCTTTCTATATATATTGAGAGACAGAGAGAGAGAAGAGAGAGAGAGAGAGAGAGGGAGAGAGAGAGAGAAAGAGAGATTACCATTAACAAAGTTGATTTAACCTAATAGCAATGAATAATAAATAATGTGGTCTGTGGTTGCTTCCTTCAGCTGTGTGTACTATATATGTATGTTTTCATTTATCTGCAGTGTAGTTTTACATAATGAATGACTGACATGGTGTCAGATGCTCATAATGTGGTCCCAGCTCTCACAAAGCTGGAATGACCTTGAAGAGACTGCTGCTGCTCTGTGGACCCTTTTGTTTGACAATGCTGTCGTTTTATTTAATAATCCCAGGTTTGAAAGGAAGTTGCCTATTTTATGTGACTGTGAATATTAATTAGGCCAGTCATGTGGATGAGACACAACTGTATGAAAGGCTTCTCACTTTTGGGGAGAAGAACACTGAAATATGGTGTAAATCAAAGGGTTTGTGAACAGTGGTCAAACACAACCAGTACCTTTTAAATTATGCCTGATTGCGCACTAAGCTATACTGATTACACTAGTTCTCTGTTAAAATAGAACAGAAATATGCACCAACCCTTCACTTACCTATTAAGAGCTTGAGAAATGTTAAAGTCTGATCTGCAAAACTGAAGAGTAAATTATGTAAATGGTTTATTTACACGTAGCCTATCGTGTTTTGTTAATTTCGATGCAACTTTTGCTAGATCAGAGTGAAGCATTTTGCATTTTATTTGACCTTATGTGAAAAGAAAAAGGAGACTTGAACAAAGTAAGATTATCTAGCTTGTCTGCGCCTTTGTTTCTTATATTGACAATCAATATGCTATACAATCACGAGCAGAGAAATAAGTTTTCATACACTACAGACCTGTTTTGCTATGGAGCAAAGAAAAATGGTAAAAGATTTGCTTTCGTCACTTGCTTGTGATTAATTTTATATTTAACACTGCCATCCAGTGGTTGTTAAAGATGTTCGCCAAAACCTTACGTCAAGTTTTAATTCATGTTTATTTTGAAACAAACAGCATGTTATACAAGTCAAAAGAAAAATAATTACCGCGATGTGTTTTGGTTACGTGGATGTTCGACGGTATGCAGTAAAAGTCCGTGTTTAAGACCAACGCGCAATTTATTGACACTCCCTCGCAAGGGTGTCGCCCTGAAGGCTGGGAGGAAAAAAAGTAGCTAGAGGGAAAGATTCGCCATCCTAGTGGCTAACGGTTCTGTTTCATTTCCTTTGATGTTTAGCTCCCTAGCTAGCTTAAAGTTGTTGACTCAATAGATTTTCTGGTTGAGCTGTCGTGTAGGGGATGCTGGGTGTGTCAGACATGACGGGCAGGTAAGTAGCTAGCGAGCTAAATGAGTTGTTTTCGAACTTCTTCGCTGTGTGTATCTGGGGAAGCTACTAGCTATGTTAGCGAACGAGCTAGCAAGATTCATTTGAGCTGACATGCCTCCAAGATTTTATTTCTTAAGCAACGCATTACGAAATACTAGCAGGTTAAGCATGCATTTCGTTTTTTTTGGCAAGTCAAGATAAACTGATCATAGTTGTGCCGTTTTAGTCGTCTCGCTGTAGCTATTTTTCAGACGCATTCCTTAAGGCTAATGCTAGCTGGTTATACGGCTACTTAAACACCGCCTAGGACAAAAATGCCATAGCCAGATGTGCACATCGGGGATTGTAGCAAAGTTACGTCATGTACGGAATAACGTGAAATATTTTAAAAGAAATGCTGTTTGAAGTTTATTTAAGTATTTGATTAACATGGGAAATCGGCTATTGTATAACGCTTTCATTGGAATAGCTTTTATGCCCCAAAATTTACGTTAGCAAATGCTAACGTTGTGTTATTGTGGGAATAGTTTTCAGTGCTTTGTGAAGGTTTTCGTAGCTAACGTTAATATCCCGGAGCAGTTTGCTAGATAAATTCTCCATAGTGGTCGAGTTTCTTTTTCTTTTTGTCAAAACTCTTTAAATTATTTGCTCACAGTGTGCAGAATAGTCAAGAAAAAAAAATCAAGGATTCTTTATTTTATCAGCGTTCACATTTAGACTTGTACATAATTAGTCATAGAGCATTTATATTGCATCACTTCTAGGGTTTATATAATCTACATATTCAGGCCACCACCACCCTTGAAGTGACCACCCAGACCAAACCACCACCCAAACACACAAACATATTTGCTAAGACAGACATAAGGTTAAATTTGCTCACACTTCCACCCGGATGTTTCAGGCCAACTGCAGTGCCATCTCTCATGACTGTGTTAAATCTCTCCTGTGTGTCAAGAGTGCAAGTACAAGAAAGGGCTTTTTTATATGCTCTGCCCTCCACAGAAAATGCTTTTCTCAGTTCATGAACACATTTGCATTTTCAGCTGCGTATACACACTCAGGAAGTCGTGGTGAGTGTTTTATCCAGCTATGGGATATGAGGAATCCGTCTCCGCTGTGGATTACCATATTAGGGAACATGTCGTTACAGCTGTCTTTATCCTGAGGCTCATCTTGCTACTGTGATGCTATGGGAACAGCTAAGGGAAAAAGACAGAAACTGTAACAGTAGGTAGTCCACTTCTTACCCTACCTCTGATGTTACACTAAAGAAATCTGGGAAGGGAATCGCAGAGTCACTAGAGACATAGTTGGAGTAGTTATTTGCTCGTTTGAGGAAGCTTTGACAGTTCCAGGCCAGGTTTAACCAGAGATGTGAGAAGCTTTCAGCCATACCACAGACCAGATGGCCTTGTTCAACATTTCATACACTGGCAGATCTCAGTTCTCTGGGCACTTATAAAGATTCTGTTAATTAATTGAAATGGTGTGTTTGATAATTATTTGATCATTTGGATTTTGACATGTAGTTTAATGAGGCTGTAAATTGGCAGTTTGATAATTGTTTGATAATTACTCAATATTTATTTCACAATTGTAACAGCCCAGAGGTTCACACAGGATTTTAGAATGTAGTGTAATGAGTAATTGATCTCTAGGTGTGCATCATAATTAACATACAAGTAGATTCGATTGGGCTAGGCTAAGGATGTGCAGCTAAACCCACTGTCTATGTCCCGCTGCTTACTGGGGACACTCACACATGAGAGGAGTGTAGTCAGACCACACCACTGCATTGTAATCAGTCAACTATGTGCCCAGGCCTTCCATGTCCCACCCAGTGACCAGAGATGTGCCTGCGATCATTTCTTTGCAGGAAAGTGAATGCTTCCTATGTTTTGAACAGTACTTCAGTTAATGCATATTTGTAGCATAGCCTCACCTCAGAATTCTTAGTAATATGATTGCAAATGTCTGTGTGCTCAGACTTGCGTAAACAGACTTGCATAATCGGGACTGGTTATGAAGTTTGTCAAGACAGGGAGGTTTGGTTTATTTTAGCTGTTGTAACTGCAGTCCTAAAATGTGCATGTTGCTTTAGATTGAATATTGAAATATTGCGTATTTATCAGTTGTATGTAGTTTGCATCTAAAGTTTAGTTTAAGCTTTCTAGTTTGTTTGAAATGAGAGTGGCTCACACACAACTCTGAGCCATTTGTTGATGTGTTTTTACAAACTCCCTTGAGCTGTAATTCCCTTTGACTATAGATTTTTACCAGCTGAGTAATGGTCTTTAAAAAGTGTTTCACTTGGAAACGTCAATATGTCCTGGAAATAATTTCAACAGTATTGTCCTTTTTCATACATCTCTGTTTCTATTTTGATCATTTCTCTTAATTGTTACTACAGCTCTTTCAGCTCAACCACAACATAGGGAAAATTCAGCAAGCAACACAGAGATAATAGTTACGCAACAAACACATAATGATGTAAAGATCTACAGAGTTTTCTGTTCCTCCCACAGCAACATGGCCAATGCCCTGGCGAATGCCTCCTGTGAACGTTGTAAGAGCGGCTTTGCCCCGGCGGAGAAGATCGTAAATAGCAACGGGGAGCTGTACCATGAGCAGTGCTTTGTGTGTGCTCAGTGTTTTCAGCAGTTTCCAGAGGGACTCTTCTACGAGGTACGCTGAGCCTGTCAATCAAAGTCAAAATCAGAGTTCACACTCTTGGGCTTTTGGCTCACAGGATGAACCGTTGCATCATACCGTCACGTCCTCTTAAATGGTTCGGTTCACAATGATTGTCATGCCATCACGTCTCTTAAATCACTCCGTTCCAAAGATCCATGTGTTGGTATTGTGCTTGGTAATAGGTACCTACATGTGCCATGTTAAATCAGAACGCATGGTTTGTGCACAGCCCTTCAGAAATGACCTTCGAACCCAGCCACCCCAGTTGTAGCCTTGTTATGATGTATGCTAAAGTGCATGCCAGACTAATTTAGGAATAGATTTGTCCAGCCGGCGAGTCCCGCGCTCAAATCATTACTGCTGTGTTGTCTCTGTCTGTAGTTCGAGGGCAGGAAGTACTGTGAGCATGACTTCCAAATGCTGTTTGCTCCCTGCTGTCATCAGTGCGGTAAGACTGTATTACATCATTCATACATCTCTCACATAAACTGGTGACACTTTGGATTCATTCTAATATGGGCCTCTACAGAAATAATCCATTGGCAACACAAGTGTCTCCATGGTTACTGTGTTTATTATATAGTCCTAATAATTATCCATTATCCAAGTGACTCTATTTGTGATGGATTTTTCAGTCTTTGGCAACCCATTCAGTGGGAAAGGTTGCTGCTAGGGTGATGGGTGTCGTTGTCCAAATGTAAAGATGACGGAGTCGCTGAAGTGTTTCGTTTCTACAGGAGAGTTCATCATTGGCCGGGTGATCAAAGCCATGAACAACAGCTGGCATCCGGACTGCTTCTGCTGTGACATCTGTCAGGCCGTGCTGGCTGACGTTGGCTTCGTGAAAAACGCAGGCCGGTGGGTGTTTGTGATGGGTGTGACGGCACGTGCCCTGTGCTTCTGCTGACACTCGCGTGTATTGTAGTCGTCTTTTAAATGGTTACACGCAGCGGCTGGTTCGCTGTGTCCTTTTTATACCTCGTGGATAAAGTCTCCAAAGTTTCAATGTAGTTCTAGCAGGAAAGAATGCACCAACATGTCAGGGTTTGATGTGTGTGTGTGTGTGTGTGTGTGTGTGTGTGTGTGTGTGTGTGTGTGTGTGTGTGTTATATCAGGCATCTGTGCCGTCCGTGCCATAACCGGGAGAAGGCGCGTGGCCTGGGGAAGTACATCTGCCAGAAATGCCACGCCATCATCGAGGAGCAGCCCCTGATCTTCAAGAACGACCCGTACCATCCGGACCACTTCAACTGCAGCAACTGCGGGTTAGAGTCCCGCTTGTCACGTGTGTGTGCGCCGGGCAGTCCCGCAGCCCCGCGAGGGTGTCTCAGCTCAGCCTCTGTTGACCTGCATCAATGGTGTTTTACAGGAAGGAGCTGACCGCTGATGCCCGGGAGCTGAAGGGGGAGCTCTACTGCCTCCCGTGCCACGATAAGATGGGCGTGCCTATCTGCGGGGCCTGCAGACGGCCCATCGAAGGCCGTGTGGTCAACGCCATGGGCAAGCAGTGGCATGTCGAGGTAAGGAGTCTATTTGAGGGGTGTGTGTATGGTGGCCAGAGTTTAATCTTTACCAAATCCCCAGACATGGATTAACACCTAGAGGTTAAGGAAAAACATCAGAACCTCTTTTTTGTGTGGACTGGTACATGTCTACGTGTGTATATTTAGCACATGTTGAAATTTATATTCTGAACTCCACCATATAACCACCTTCTGTTTCTAATGTTTTGAGTATTCAGGCCTGAAGTCTCTCTCCATGTGAATTAATAGCAATAATTAATTTTTTTTTTCATGCCTCTTTGCTCTCTGTGTGTGCGTGTGCGCGTATGCAGCATTTTGTGTGTGCTAAGTGTGAAAAGCCCTTCCTGGGTCATCGCCATTATGAGAGAAAGGGTCTGGCATACTGTGAGACTCACTACAACCAGGTAACACAGCCCTGCTCAGACTCAAACTGCCTGAATTTTTTGCCATGAATTTTAACGACTGTCATAACGTTAATTGTTCACTTTATATATATATATATATATATATATATATATATATATATATATAAAGTGAACAATTAATGTTATCTATAGATGAGTCATTGAAAATATATATCAGAGTCATTGAACGCTTTTCTCTTGTCCATTTCTCCAGCTTTTTGGTGATGTCTGCTACCACTGCAACCGAGTGATTGAAGGAGACGGTAATTACTGACCACTTCTGCTACTCTCTGTCTAATAACATACACACTGCTGTCATGGAGCATCTGGCTTACAGAGTTCTTCTCGTCTCTGTATAAAGTCCAAGTCAAATTCAAGGCTACATGCTCAAATTCAGCTACAAGCACTCAGCCTGACGTTTGCCTGCTTATTGACATTTATTATGTCTTGCACAGACTCGGCATGTTTAACGAAGTGAATGTAGTGTCAAGGACAACACGGATGATGTCTGACCCTGTGTATCAGTCAAATAATTGCTTTGCCCGTTGCTGTCTGTGGTGATGTCCCAGTCACAGCCGCGTTATCCGCTGGATTCGCCCTGTCGGTTATGCGCTGTTGACTGGTGTCCTTGTAGCAGTACACAATCAATCATATTCCTTCATTAATTTTGAAGCATAGAAAAGTTTCTAATGTTCTTTTGCTGCACATACTCTAGTGGGAGATATTACGTTAAAAAGCCTAACGATTTGGTCACATTGTGATTCACTCACATTGTGATTCACTCAGTACGCAGTGTGTATGTTGGCAATTGCTGATGCAGTCACGTATTTTGTTACAGTTGTGTCTGCACTCAACAAGGCCTGGTGTGTGAACTGTTTCTCCTGTTCCACCTGTAACACCAAGCTGACCCTGAAGTGAGTCTCTAACACACACACACACACACACACAGTGCTCACTTGCTTTCTATACTCCTGTGTCCATGTAAGGATGCGATTACATGTCTTGTGTGCGATTACACGTCCCGGTGTGTCTGAATCTCGTCTCTTGCCAAGCGTCTGTATGTTCCTGATCTTTGTCTGTCTCTCTGTCCCCCCCCCCTCCTGTTCTTACCGTTCATCTAAAACCGCTGTCCTCACATTTCCCCGCGTCTGCGTCTGTCTCTGCCCTCCGTCCTTCTCGCTCCCGTCTCTCGCCGGCCCGCCACGGTGGCCTTGCAGGGACAAATTTGTGGAGGTGGACCTGAAGCCCGTCTGCAAGCACTGCTACGAGCGCCTGCCCGAGGAGCTGAAGCGACGCTTGGCTAAGCGTGAGCGAGAGGCTCGGGAGCGCAGGAAGAAGGCGGCCGCCGTCTGTCTGTATCCCTCCTCCTCCTCCTCCCTCTCCGTCACACCATCCTCCTCTAGTCCCTCATCTAGGGACTTTTCCTTTCATTTCTCCTCTTTCTTTCTTCTCTTTCTTTATTTACCGAGTTATTTGTCGCTTGTGTGGCTTGAGTTTTGCACTATTACATTCCTGGTTTTCACTCACAATCATCGATTGATTCCCAGTTTAATATCTTCTGTGTTCTGTGTTTTTTTTCATTGTTGACGTTGATTCTGTCATTTTAAGTGGAGCAGTCATGAGTTTTGTAATTCCTGGGAGTTTTATGGAAATTTTAAGTTGTTTGCCCCATAATTGAACTCTGTAAAACATTTGTGAAAATGTCAAAATTCAAATAATACAGTCTTGAGGTTGAGAAAGTAGTACAAGTATAGAAATATGCCATAAGCCAACACATGTTAAAGCTATCATGTTGATGTTTTATTTTCCCAGAAACAAGTTTGTGGAGTTTGATATGAAGCCGGTGTGTAAGAAGTGCTATGAGAAGTTTCCACTGGAGCTAAAGAAGAGATTAAAGAAGCTTGCTGAAACCGTGGCCCGCAAGTAGACCTCCACACCCAAAGGGAGCAGTAGAGGCTCATGTGGTGCTTCACTCAATGGAAACCATGCCTTTCTATGGCATTCTAGCTTACAAATCCTTTGCATTACAACTTTCTGTGGTACACTGTTCTGCTTTTTGCTGTAAGGCTTCTGTCAGGGACCACTGACTGAATGAAATGACTTGATTTGCTTATTGTTTTCTTGCAAGTTCACGCCTCAGATGTGAAGTAAGAAAGAGTTCAGATGCCTGAACCTCTTCAGTTATCCTGTGTCTTAAATCAAAAGCAAAGGGGTTTCTTTTCTCTATAGATATTTATAGATACAATACCATAAGCCTTTAAATATACTTTTATTTACCGTATGCAAAATGAAAAACTACTGCTCAAGGGTTCTCATGGTAATCTGGGACCTGTAGTCTTCTATGCAGTTTACATATGCAGGTTACGTATTACATGTGCTTTAGTCACCATGGTGTTTTGAATGAACCTGCTAGCAGGATACACTGCTTCTATTATATAGCCTTAAGTGTTTTTGCATTGATAAATTTATTTTTTAAATGTGTATTAAAGTGGTATATCCAGTGGATGTCCAATGTACTGTGGGTGAAACCATTCACGCTTTAACGATTAGAGAGAAGACCTGTGGACACACTGCTTAAGGATATACCAAGTACTTAATCAAATGTCTATAATTCTACCATTTCATTACACTCATAACCAAACTCTGCACTATGCCTTATTGATGGTTTTAAGAAAGTTTTATTGAGATAAGGGCCTAGTGTGTCTTGTGTGTGTTGATTGAAGATGCGTGAGCAAAATGTTGAATGGCTTCTAGCATGACAATAATCACATCTATCACCTTAGTCACATCTATCACCTAATGTTTTATTTTATCCAGTGTAAAAGCATATTCTGTTTCTAATAGTTTCTTTTAAAAGTAAAACATGTATTCCTTTTGCATTATTGAAAATGCGCTTGTTTGTATACTCCCAAATGTCAAGTAGCTGTTGGAGGATGTGGTGAATTCGAGGAGTATTGTCATCTTCATTTGAGGGGAGGAAGGGAGAGTTGCTGTTTAGTGCAGGGGTGTTTCAGCATAGGACACGTGTAGGTGTGGTTCCTCTCATCCACTCGCTGTGTTGCATTCTCCCAGTTTGCTAAACAGGAGGGCAGTTTTGTGTCTGCTGTCAGATATCGGAAGCGAATGTGCTTGTCCCGTGAGTCTGTGGCAGAATGAGTTTCTCATGTATTTGTTGAACTTCCTTCACTCTGCCCATGGAGAATAGGAAGGGTCAGAGCTTACAGAAGACTACCACTGGTCAGGTAGGTCTTGGACCAAAACCGCAGCACGTCAGACAGGACCCTGAGCTGTTGGGTGATTTTTATTTTATTTTATTTTTTTGTCTATTTTGTCAAATTATCAAGTCTTATGATAATTTTTTGCCCCCGACTGTTCTGTCCGCATTAATTCATTCCTAGTTTGGATTTCACATAGAATACAACAAACAGTATTTGTTAGAAATATCCAAAAGCTAGCTTCAGTCATTAAATGTGTGCAAAAAAAATTCTCTAAGGAAAATTATGAACTTGTTTGCATGTTGGCACAATTTAAAATCACTGAGGTATTATTTGCTGTGTGATATGATTTTTACATCACTGATGGTTCAAGTATATGGAATTAAAATATGCACTGTCTCACACGGTTCTGTTTGTCATGCTTCCGTGCTGTATTAGTAATAATAATATTATAATTATTCGTTTATATAGTGCCTTTCTCATATCTAAGGTCGGATTACATTAAGGGAGAAAATGTCATTAAGAAGCTGGTGGAAATGTAGAGGAAGTGGATACGTCTTAAGTTCTGTGAAAGAGGGACAGTCACAAATGGATTGAAGTAGTACATTCTGAATTCCACCACTTGATGGCGCTAATGCATTGTAGTGAGTCGGATGTCTGAAGACATGGTTGGGTGTTTCGGAGATATTCCACGAGATGTAAAGACAAAGGCTTCGTTTATCTCTTCCCTTTTCCTTTTTTGACGGTTTTGTCAGTTTTTGCCTCTGGGCTTTGATTTCTTTGGGGATTTCTCCGTTAAATGTTAAGAGGCGCATCAATCAATTATTTGAGCCTAGAGAATTGAAAAAAGCGAGATTACACTTTGTGATGCTGAGTTGGAAAAGAAATAGTCAAAGCGTCTCCTCACTACGAATGAACCGATGATCAGTCTTTTGTCCTTTTTACTCAGTCTTCATCTTCAGGGGCCAAAGCTCAAGTAGCACTTCCAATTTCCATTACTGCGAAGGAACACGGTACAATGGGAAAAAGGCAAAAAAGAGAGACATCTGGATGCCTTCTTAAGTCTTTCAGTCAGTACAATAGCAGTCATTTGTATTCTCGGGGCTTAATTTGCACTCTATTAAGATCTGTGTTAATTCCCCATTCTCTCCCTTAAGAACACTGTCCTCTGTGGAATCTGAAATGGAGGGGAAAAACAGAAGGAACAAAGATATTCATAAAGTTCTGGACAGATCATTCTGGTGGAACGACTCAAGGAGTTTGCCACATTTCCTGTGACTGCTGGGTGTGTTTATTTAGAGAAGGTTATATTTGTACATGGCATATCGAGACCAATACCGCCACATGTGTTCGGGACTCTAAAACCACACACACACATAACACCATAAACCAACAAACAGCCTTTTCGCAGCATTACCGTAGCACAACGTGAAAAATATAATTTGTTAAAATCAGATGTGGCCAGACGGTGTTGGAAAGAGTCGCTAACAACACTATTAATGAGACAGCTGCGTGTTGTGCTTCTGACTTCTTGTTATTGGTATAAAGGTGTGATGGTGAGCGCAGCAGGCCGCGTGTAGCTCAGCTAAAACACTGTAATGAGGCATAATGGAGCCAGATGTGTGCACTCCTGCTACTCCATGGACACGCTAAATAATTCATACCATGTAAGAATAGCCACTCTTGCGTGATTTGTTATTCAAAGGTAAAAGACAAATTGATTGACCGCGTTAGACATTTGATACTCTCGAGTGTGTCGACTCAATTGTTTGCATGAGTGTGATTTGAAGAGAGGGAGGTTTGGGGAACGTTGGTACTAATGGCAAATGACTGAAAATCTATCATGGTGACATGTGCATGGGGAACATCGATACGTGTCACACACACACAAAACCCTGCGGATGGACAAAGGGAAGCACCGTGCTGAACCGTGGGAGACAGGTGCAGGAACGTCTATCAGATTTCTCCTTGTCCAAACACAGCTCTCTTCATTTTTCTGATGAATATTATCGATCCGTATGGAGAATTACAGTAGACCCCCTGTAAAACGCAGTCAGGGCTGACCGTTTGTGCTGATGTGCTGTGTTTGAGTGAACTTGCGCGTCAACAAATGTGTCCCCACATCTGCTAGTGCCACTGTTGAATGGTTCCAGCCTTTAATCTGTTGATCATTTTCCATATAATGCTTTAAATGGCTGGTGATAAAACACCCTGAGACTCTAGTGGTAACACAGGTAAGACAACCAGACATCAGCTGTATTGAGCAAAGAGGGTCGTTATTTCCTGCTACCACAATTAGAGAGAGAGATGTTGCTGCTGTTCTGTTGTCGGTCCTTCTTTTGTATGACTAGCACATTGATAGCAGTGTTGGACTTTATTCTACACAATCATTTTCATGGATTTGGATTAACCCTGACTGCTTTGTGTCATTCAGGAATGTGAATGTGTTTCAGCAGTGCATACAGAATATTGAGCATTAAAGCTGAACCAAACATGAGACCCAAACGCGAGAACATAAGATTCATACTATTCATATGCTCATCTTTGAGTCTGTGTCCTGTATCAATCATCAACTGTTTGACAACAAATTTAGTTGATCACAGTTTCTACTGAAACCTAGTCATTGAGATTTTTCTTAGCTGTATCTATTTTAAATACTTGGATCATGTACTTATTTGAATACTTCGTAAATTTAAAGCCTTACACTTTTGGCCTTCTGCCAAAATCAAGACAAATTTATGGTCACGACAAAAAATTAGTGCTTTTTCGCAACAAACAAAAACAAGTGTTGACAGAAAAAGACTAAAAATAAAAACAAAGATAATCTGATGCATTTTGTTTAGCGCTGAGCCCGGTATATATCTCCACCTTTGTGACTACATACCTCCACCTTTGTGATTAGATATTTCCACCTTTGATAAGCCGTGATAAGTTGCAACTCAGAGGTGATGGCTCTATACTATACTACACTAAAAACGTCAAGCGTAGGGGGTGCAAGAAGAAGCATTGGGACATTGCTAGGTTTCCATGGCCCTGCAGTGGTTTTAGCAAAGCTGAATTTTCTTAGCTTCCCACTGTTTTTCATTTGCTCAGACGTCAGTGTAAATGTCAGTGCCTGCATCCCCTGTTGAAGGCGTCGCTGCCTCACTATTTAAAGTGATGTTATTAACGCTCACCAATTGTCCATCTCGCTCTTATTTTAGTATCTCCACATGCACTAATATTGTCTTCGAATTATAGTGAGACTACAGTGTAAATACCACCTCTGCTCAACTCTCTAGCTAACTTTAGTATCTGTTATTCAAGACATGACATTTACACCTTGCTTTATGAAATTTACAGTTCTGTAGATTACATTAGGCAGTATATTAGATCAGTTATATTATTAGATTATAAAGCAAAGATGTAATAATTTGCTAAGTAAGTAATACTTTACTTCCTCCTATCTGTTTGGTGTGCCTCCTTTGGCCTTCAAAACAGCACGGATTTGACTTTGTGTCTGGCATAATGTTGCATGAATTTTTCCAAAAAGCTGTACCATGAGGACTGAGCTGCGATACACAGCTGCTGCAAATTGGATGGCTATTTCTCCCTCATCCCAAATGTGCTTGATAGGGTTGAGATCTGGGGACTGTGTGGGCCCCTGAAGCAATAGAAATTTACCATTGTGTTTTTGTAACCATTTCTCAACAGCATTTGGGTTGTGAGATGATTAATAACACGTTTTCCTGCTGAAAGTGTCCATCTGAACGGAGAGGAACTGTAGCCTTCAGGGGGAGCTATGAATCGTGCTGTGCTGTTCTGTCATTCTTCAGTGGGTATCAGGGGCCTGAGCATCAGTCATGTATACGTTCTTCACAGTATCTCCGTGCTACCATTGGCTCTTACTGTTAGCACCAAACAGGATAGCTCCCTGGAGTCATGTCGCTTGTGCACCGGTCCTTTCTACTATGCAGAAGTAACCTGCACGTCCCTTTTTAACAGTCCGGTTTTCTTGCACCTGTGCTGCAGGAGACGTGCTTTCTTCTACTTTATGTTTGATTTTGGATCATTCTCATCGTTCTCCTTTGGGCTTGACCTTCCTAAGTCAGCAAATGTATAAGACACAGCTGCATGTCTACAAATCTGTAGGGCTGGAAGTCTTTTTAGAACACACAGCATTGACTCTGACAGGAGAGTATAAATCCATCGCAGTTGCATCCTGAGGATGAAGCCCCATGGATGATCTGGAGGAATGCTTTCAGATCCTTTTAGAGAATGTGTTCCAGCACATTATCTGCCACGATAAAAGTCCATTCATTACTGCGATGGTAGAAAGGGTAGCGTTCAAAAAAGACTATTAAGGGTGAGTATTAAGTGGCAGTAATGGTGATGTATTTTTGAATAAATTTATTCCACTAAAAGCTTAGAATCTCCTTTTATTTAAAGTATAAAATTAAACTGATAAACCACAAATACTTTTTAATAACCCCTTTCCAGGGTGACAATAATTCTGGAGGCCATTGTAAATAATATAGAATAGCTTACCAGTTAGATAACCTTTGGTTGAATGCATTACTGCTCCAGTGTAATTTAAAATGCTCAGTCCTTTTTGATATGAGAGAGCGTGACAACAGTGAAAGACAGGCCATTGATTTTACATCCAACACCACAGGCACTACCACCTGATTATTCCAGAAAGATCCAAGAGGGAATTGTTGAGAATATCAAGTTAAAGCTCTTTCTCTCTTGGACCTTGTCCCAATCTAGGTTCAGGTGATGTTTTTAAATGAGTAAACTTAACTAAATCTAACTGATATTGTAACAGTTTTTATTGTGTCGTGTCCTGTCCTGTCCTGTCTGCCTGCCTGTTTGTCTGTCTGTCTGTAAGTAAACAGAGAGAGAAATTAACAACATTTCTAGAGAAGCACAATGTTAATTTCAGACAGGTTCTTCATCAGTTGTGCAGGCAAAGTGCTATGTGTGTGTGTGTGCACATTTCCCACAGGCCAAACAGGTCTTAGTGTGTTCATATTACACTTTGAAAGTAGGGGCTACTTTATTACCATTGGCAATTATGAATCTAAACGAGTGTCCTTGTCCTGTGGTGTCCCACAGGGGTGTATTCGTGGGCCCCTCCTGTTCAGTATCTGCATACCAACACTGCCAAAATCCCCAAAACACCAAAGTAGCTTGTCATGGTAACACAGAGGATGCTCACATTTGTCTGGCTCTTTCCCCAAAAGAGCACAGTTCTGTTCATTCTCTGTGTCAGTGCCTAGAGCTAGTAAATAGCCTGATGAGACAAGGCTTTCCACAGATAAATAAAACATAGACTGAATTATATCTGACAGTAAAGAACAAAGGGCTCAGTGCTCATCTTGACACCACAGCTCTGAAGGACCAAGTGAGAGATCTTAATAATAAGATCTAAATTAAGATCTATTATCTTAAAAATAAGACCTTCTATATTAAGATCTATTATCTTAATAATGTGATCTTCTAGATTAACATATTTTATCTTACAGTAATAATAGGATCTTCTAGATTAAGGTATTCAATCTTAATAATAAGATCTTCTAAATTGAGATCTATTTTAATAGTATCTTCTACATTAAGACCTATTATCTCAATAAAAAATACCTTCTAGATTAAGATCTATTATCTTAATAATAAGATCTTCTAGATTAAGATGATGTATTATCTTAATAATAGTAATGACATGAGCTTTAGCAGACAAATCAAATCAATACCATTTGCCTTGTTACCATATCAAGAATATGTCACAAATTAGACCTTTCATGTCTACACAGGACCTATAGAAAGTGATTTATACCCGCAGGTGTGACTACCGTGCCTTCCCATGTCCAGAATTACAGCTTATTCACAATAAATAAGCTGATTTTAAAATACAAGATTTTAAAGTACTTGTATATAAATGACAGAATGAACTAGGACTGAAATAAATCTGACATAGACTGAGTAATCATATAGGATCAGTGAAGGATCAGTGGAGGATCAATGAAGGATCAGTGAAGGATCTAAAGGTGATTCTAAACGTGAATCTAGAATTCTGAATGTCCTGGGTTTGCTCCTGGGGTCTTGCTGTAGCTGTCTGGAGCTGTACAATATATTTGTATAGAAACTACAAAAAATGTTGTACTAAGTGTATTGTACATGTGTTTGCCAAAATATCTGACTTGTGAGGTTAAAAGCGTGATCGGACCTGCTCTTTGGCTGGGAAAGTATTGCTCTTTTTATTGCTGTCATTGGTGTATTAGAACGAGGTTAAAATAAATGCATGATTTACAAACAGTATTTGTACTTGGAAAAGAAGAAATGTAGCATAAAGCGTATTGCAGAAGGAAGGTTAATGCTTTCAATTAAAAATGCATTATGTAAAATGTTCATGTTTATGGATTGTTTACAATCATTAATTGGTTGAACAGTCATTAATTGGCTGCACAGTTGGTTGAACCGTAGGCGTTCTGTCAGGAGCACAACAGCCTACAGAAACAATTAAGATTTGAATATTGGAATCAAGCTGCAGCACACTTACAAATCCGACCTAGTGGCACAGGTACGGGGGGCTTTGTTAGCGTGTTTGGATTTGACAGGTTGATTCTGTGCTTGTGATGGCCTTGGCGGTCTCATGGGTGCTGGGCTGGTCGAACCCTTAGGCGGGTCGAACCATTGGTCTCCACGCAGTTCCACTCGTGTTTTTTCCCTTCACTTTGCTCTGTGGCGCTGACGTTTCGCTGCAGGGATACAGCGTGCATGCGGACAGCAGTATTCCGCGTTTGCATATGGCCAGGGAAATGCCGTGTGCTGACACACACACACGTAGCGACTGCAGTAATTTTCCTCTGTACAAACCGAGGGCCTTCGCCTAATCTTACTTACTTGTAAATCCCACTATCAGACGTAGGCCAGAGGAGGATGGGATCCCCTTTTGAGTGACACTCATTTTCATCTTCTTCCTCATGGCATCAGTAAGAATTTTTCTTGCTGACACGGTCAGCTTGCTTATATGGGTTTGTATATGGCATGACAGTGACTGGAAAGTGAAGCCAAAATGTCTCTAATGCCCTCTAGTGGCAAGAAGCAGTACAACTTTTTATCTGACCCTCGCAAGTTATGTCTGCAGTCACTTGTTTCAGTTAATATATTTGAGTAGTTCTATAAGTTCCCTAAGTTAATATATTTTTTTGTAATGAATGGGTTTGTAAATATTATTTAATGACATAAAGACAATGATAAGGTAGTTGTTAGCTATGCAGTAAGCAAATTTTGTCTGTTCCTCTTGTGAACCCGAAAACCACAGCTGATTTGTTCCCAGTATATGGCGGGGTCCTTGGCCCAGTCTGGTCCACGTACTATACAGTGGGCGTGTCTTTCAGGTCCAGGTGACGCTTGGCATGCAGTTATATTTATGGATGGTTTCGTCACTTGTGACAGCCACATCTAAAACCACTGCCATGTGCTGCACCTTATCTATTGGCACCATGTCTGGTTGGTTTACAACTGCTTGTTTATCTGTGTGGATCTGGAGGGCCCACAGGATCTCTGTTAAAAACAGAATTCCTGTTAAAAGTTTGGCAATGAAGAGTCAGGAGCCTCAGTTGGTCCCCATCTTAATCATCATGCATAGAGAAACTTCAGAGAAACTTTTCTCTTAGTCAGAAACAGGGTGTAGAAATGAGATCAAACCTAAGAAGCAAGAAACAGGAGGAAGAGACAGGAGAGGTAGATATGGAGAGACACAGGAGGAGGACATGAGGAAGGGGTAGATAGGGAGAAGACATCGTATCACGTCCAGGACAGTGGATTACACACCTTGTAGTCCCCTTCCCGCCCTTGTGGCTGGTATGTAACACCTGGATGCTGGAAGGAATGATCCATGTACTGACATGTGATATTAGGTGCACCTGTTAACTGCTCATTAGCATAAATCAGCCAATCGCATTGCAGTAACTCAATGCATTTAGGCATGTAGACATGCAGTTGCTGCTGCAGTTTAAACTGAGCATCAGAATGGAGAAGAAAGGTGATTTAGTGACTTAGTGAATGTGGCATGATTATTGGTGCCACATGGGCTGGCCTGAGTATTTCAGAAACTGCTGATCTACTGGGATTTTCATGCACAACCATCTCCTAGGGCAGGGGTAATCAATTAAATCTTTCCGCGGTCCATTTTTGGCAGATAGCTCAGACCTTAGGTCCGGGTCCGCGGTGGCGAACGAAAGTTGTTGAGCGGGGGGGGGGGGGGGTGGTGAACGAAAGTTGTTGAGCGGGGGGGCGAACGTAACACTCAAATGGGTGGTGAACGTAACACTCGTCTAAAAATAAAATCTCCGGTTTAAAATATAGTCTCCCGTTAAAAAATTTTTGGCATTTGGGTCCGTATCCAGTTAATCAGGAATGTGATTGGGTCCGGACAGGACGGCGTTCGGGTCCGGATCCGGACCGCGGCCCGCCATTTGGTGATACCTGTCCTAGGGTTTACAGAGAATGGAAAATATCCAGTGAGCAAATGTCTTGTTGATGCCAGAGGTCAGAGGAGAATGGCCAGACTGGTTCGAGCTGAAAGAATGGCAAAAGGAACTCAAATAACCAGTCATTACAACCAAGGCATGCAGAAGAGCATCTCTGAACGTGCACCATGTTGAACCTTGAGGTGGATGGACTACAGCAGCAGAAGACCACACCGGGTGCCACTCCTGTCAGCTAAGAACAGGAAACTGAGGCTACAATTCACACATGCTCACCAAAATTGCACAATAGAAGATTGAAAAAACGTTGCCTGGTCTGATGAGTGTCGATTTCTGTTACGACATTCGGATGGTAGGGTCAGAATTTGGCATCTACATCATGAAAGCTTGGATCCATTCTGTCTTGTATCAACAGTTCAGGCTGGTGGTGGTGGTGCAATGGTGTGGGGGATGTTTTCCTGGCACACTTTGGGCCCATTAGTACCAATTAGCATCGTGTCAATGCCACAGCCTACCCGAGTATTGTTGCTGACCATGTCCATCTCTTTATGACCACAGTGTACCCATCTCTGGGGAATGTTTCCAGTGCTTTGTTGAATCTATGCCACACATTCACACATTCATTAAGGCAGCTCTGAAGGCAAAAGGGGGTCCAACAGTACTAGCAAGGTGTACCTAATAAAGTGGCCGGTGTGTGGAGAGATGAAGAACTCAATCATTGGATGGGTGCATTTTTTTTTACCTTTTACCCTTTATGTGCTTGTGATACCATAGCAACTGTGATACCATAGAAATAACAACTTTGAAAGGAAGAACTTTTACTTTTCCTGATATTACACATATTGGTGTTGCACAACCTTCCTAATTTGCAAATAACAGTATTTCAGATTTGTTCTAGTGGTTTAATTGCATGCTAAGCTCCTGAAAACGCATAGCCAAGCTTTTAAAATAACTTGAATTTCCAGGAAGCTATTATGTTAAATTTAGGTCCAAGGTGTACTTGCTTACTAATTCACAGAAACAGCTGTCCAAGTACACATTATGAAGGTGGTTGGGACGCGACGCAGGGGCGTTGTACTCTCATGATATGCCGTAATGTTCGGGTTGGGTTTTTATTCATCTATGTGTCTTGTACTTCTGGTACCATCCCTTTTTGTTTGTGAAAATGCACTTACAGCTATCACAGAAGTGTAATGTGGTCTGTTTGTCTCCTTGCATGTTTGTCTGTCTCTCTTTCACACACACACACACACACACACACACACACACACACACACACACACACACACACACACACACACACACACACACACACACACACAAGCGCACACGTACATTTTGTAGATAGACCACATCATTCTCAAGTGTGTCCTACAGGAGCTGAAATGTTCTTTGCCAAATAACAAGTACACTGTATCACTGAGAAGTATCAAGCTACAGACTGGATCTCTTTACCTCCTCTCAGATCCAGAGGACAGACTGAATACGTCTCAGACTTCATTTTCATTCCACAGGCATGCCTAGTTAAACCAAAGGTCTGAAGCTGTACTGTTTTGAACATTTTCCACACTCAAAAACTGTCTTGTAGATGGTCTTGACCTCTTAAATCAGTCCTCTGTTGCTTTTACAGTGTACCCCACCTTACTGTTCAAATGTCTTTCTAATGTCTCATTCTTGTTCTTCCACTAAAATAGAGCAGGAAAGTCTAGAACTTGACCACTTTACTCACTTTTGTAACTATTTGATTTGCTAAAAGAAACCGGTTCATAGTGTAAACACTCAGTGATGGCGACCCTGATTCAAGTCTGGGAGTACATGGCCATGTTTTCTGACCCATGTTGTGTAAGATGGCCATGCATGAGACTGCAAAACTTCTGAAGAGTCTGACTATAATTGACCAGATGAAACAGAAAGAAGCATCTCAGCGGGCGTATTGTTGAGGACATCTTTTTCTAGTAATTGCAGTATTGATCCAAATCCATGTGCACAGTTGTGTGTGAGAGTGTGAGAGTGTATGTGTGTGTGTGAGAGAGTGTGTGTGAGAGTGTGTGTGTGTGTGTCTGTGTGTGTGAGTGTATGTGAGTGTGAGAGTGTGAATGTTTTAGAACACCCATACGTTATGCTCTGTTTTGCAACTTCAGCCATCTGTGCCCTAATGGTCATGTGATTGTGTAGTTCCATTACCTTTCCTCCTCTAAAAGCTGCATCCGATGACTCAGGACTCTTTCTTAATCACAGGCCTCTGTAGAGTTTGTCTCTAGTCTGCTGTGTGGCTAATTACCCTTTGAGTGCAGTATTTTTTGCAAATGGTCACATCCGCTCTGAAGTTTAACCCTGGAAGCTCCTTGCATCACGTCCCTGCACACATGAGAAAAATACTTTCATGTAAACTAAAGCATGTCATGCAGCCTGTGCTCCCCTCGCTCCGATATTGACAGGACGATGAGAAACGGTGTGATGAGAAACTGTCGGAGGAGTTCACTGGGCTGGGATCCTGAAGAGCACACAAGAACATGCACTGAGCCAATCCCGCACTCAGTTTGTATGCTTATGCCACAGGGCTAGACATCGTCTCTCCAAGATGTAAACAGATGCTGGAATCGGGGGGCGAGGGTGTAGCAGTGTGGAGGCGGTGTGGTTGATGGAGGAGCTGTTAGCTGCTCTCGCCTCCACCTCCACACGCCCTGCTGAGTTTGCAGATCGAAACGCTCAGGGGCCCAGGTCCCGCATCGGCGTGGCAGAACCCCGCGGGCACGGAGGTGGTGACGAGTGTGCACGGATGTGAGAGAGGTGCGCTCATTACGGAGACGTGCCTGTGCATCCGATACTGTCATCAACACGCACGCACGCACACACTCTGAATCCACCAGTGAGAGACCAGGTACTGTTGGGTCCGACACTCTGACAGTAATGCGTAAGAAATGGAAGGCACCGGTGGTAGTGGTGGTGGTGTTTTGTGTGTGTGTGTGTGTATGTGTGTGCGCATTTGTGTGAATGTGTTAATGTATGTTTACCAGATGGATGTACTGCCCACAGCAAACACTGATATGGACATTCACACAACTGGTGGACAAGCTGGAAAAACACATGGACCACTGTCAGGACAGGAAGTCTGATTTAATTAAACCTATAGGTACCCTTGGGGACACTCTAGCAAAAGGTTAAAGGCTGATAGATTTATCAAGGCCTGGATAAAAAAAAAAGAAAAACATTGCAAATTCCCTTCTCCATTGTGTGCCTGACTTTAAATCTGAACCTTGCTAAGACCTGTTTTTGGAAAATATCTCTGGTTTTAAACTGTAATGCCAGAGGTGTTCAAAAATGTCACTAATTATTACGTTTTTCACAGTAACGTCATGTGCTAGTCAAGGTCTGGAGCGCTTCAGTTTGTCTTTATTTAAATCTCTTCCCAAAGCAAATGGCAGTGGAGGTTAATTAGCTTCCTGGTCTTCCCTGGGGCTGATCGACATGTGAATAATTGTTTTGTTTTTCGTTAAGTGAAGAGCACAATGGATTTAATCAAGGCATTAAATAGCTGTGGAGTTAAAAGGGACTTTTTCACCTCATGATTTATTTTCTCTTTCCAGGGGGTCAGCTGACCCCTGTTCAACCTATCAAAGTAAAGCATAATTGTATTTTGCAGTAATTGGTTTTGTTCACTAATAATCAATTACGTGTACTGAGACCAGGAATGAAATTGGCTAGTACAGCTCTTAGGGTGTGTAACGGACTGGAAATGCGCATGAAAGCTGTGTAGCTAAAGCTCTCGGTTAGCTTTGTAGTTATGACAGCTTATTGGAATGGGACAACATGCTTGCATTTCCACAGAAAGAAACTGTACCCAAGAGGATCTAAAGGCTAAACAAGGGTTAAACTTGCTACAAATCAGTGTTAACTGACAGGAATTAATCAGATTTTTTAAAATTAAGATGAAATATATAACTATAAACGTGTAACGATATAAAACCCAGCTCTGGTTTCTGACAGTCCCCTTCACCAGTTGTTTGAGAATACATTTTGCAGTCAGAACCTAAAGGTATTTTTTTGTGGAGACTGAACTCAATTACTCAACTTCACACTCAGTGTCTCACCTGGAGTCCTCTGAGAGAGGACTAACTTAGATGCTCAATTTCAACTCATTGGAACAGGGTGTACAGAGCAGGAGTCACTAGAGTGGGACTTAGTGGTGTGTAAATATGGTGACAGATCAGGCAAACTGTTAGACAACAAGCGAAGTAGTAGCTTAGTTAACATCTTTACAGCTGATTAAATGGTCCAACAAGTGGCTCAACAGAAATGCGCAATGCTGGCTTTTGCATTCAGAGTGTCAGGCTTTAGAATATCCTAGAAATGACACATATAAAAAGGACTTCACACAGGTAGAATCAAAACGATTTCAACCGTTTGTGAGAAAGGAGCTGGAAGCTCTTTTTTGTTATGATGAAATCTTAGAGGTCCTCAGAACACGTGGCATCTCAGATTAGTTGTGGAAGGGATTCTTTCACCCACTTACTCCTCTACTTCTGTGTTTAAAGCATTTGGGAGTTTGATCTCCATCTCCAACTCTCGTCTCCCTGAGAAGAGCTCTTATCTACCTATGTCATTACTTAATATCAGTGTTAGCATCCTGGTAAAGGAGCTAGCATTCGTCATGAAGACCTTTCTCCCTACCTTAAGACCTAAAACTTAAATTTACATTTTTTTTTTCAATTGTGTGGCTTAGCAAAAATACTTAAGTCTAAATTTTGAGTTGACAGCTAGACTTTCTCTAGAAGTATAGAAAGCCTTTGGGTGACTATAAAAAAAAAGAAATCAAAAAAGTAATGTGCAAATGTATTAGATTGTTTGCCTGAAGCACTTCGCTAACAACACTTGTTTTTATTTCCCGTGCTGCTCTGTCTGCTCACCATCGTGTGCAGTGGCCACTGAAGCTTAATCATCTTTGGAAAGGGTTTTTGATACGGACACGCGGGATATGGAGACAAATGCAAAGTTTCACTCGATGCTCAAGACCAATTACATAGCGTATCTGTCTCACTGTACCCTAAGGTCATTTTATTGCCTTTTTTTTTCCTGTAGATTTGTGTATTTTTTTTCTGGGTGTAAACTTAACTTTCAAATCGTGGGGACTTCGCATTCTGTTTGTGTGTTTTGTTTTTCATTATACGGCCTGTTGACCTGTGTTCGCCCCATTTCCTGCAACACACCAGTGCCTTCTGGGTGAGTGTGTGCTTGGATATTGATGACAGGTTGTCTTCTTCTGAACTGACACTCTCCAACTTCACAGTGTAGTAGTGTTGCCAGTAGAGGTGGATTCAAAACTTGACTAAAATGTATGGAAGCCCTTTTGCTATAGTGTGTGCGTGTGCTTCATAAACGATGACTCCATGTAGATCTGACAAAATGAGATTATTTCTCATTTTTTCTGATTAGTCTAATGCTGTTAGTGTAGAATGTATTAACTAAGTGATCAATTTGGCTCAGTGTTTCCACATTTTCCATTGATTCCACACTCCATTGATTTTCTGTTTTTAGAATATTTGAAAACAAAAACAATGGGATTGCATTTGTGAGCATGTGGACCACCACAGATTCTCAACTCCTGCTCTGAGAAAGCAAGGCAACCTCACTGTGACCCTCTCTTACACACGAGTGCCGGGCTGCTCATCTTCAGTGCTGCTAGACCTGATGTACCACAGTACCAAACAGAAGCCACATTCATTTGTTTAATTTCAGTTGCATCAGTGCTGAGGAATCCCACCAGCACCAAGGAGGTATTCAGCCAGCCCACGCCTCCTCCCACCACTGAGGACTTTCATGCAGTTTAGACAGTGCTTAGAGTAGAAGGAAATGCATCAATCTTAGCAAGAAAGTTAGATGGTCCCATTTCACTGTTCACGAGTGAGGGAAGGATGAGGTGGGAGGTGGACAGGCAGAACGGTGCAGTATCTGCAGTGTTGTGGTGAAGAGGGAGCTGAGCCAAAAGGCAAAGCTCCCGATTTACTGGTCACTCTACGTTCTGACTCTCACCTATGGTCATGAGCTCTGGGTAGTGACCGTAGGAATGAGATCGTGGATAAAAGTGGCTGAAATTAGTTTCCTCCGCAGGGTGTCCGGGTGAAGGGTGTAGGGAAGGGTGTAGGTGACAGGTGTAGGTGAAGGGTGTAGGTGAAAAGTGTATGTGAAGGGTGTATGTGAAGGGTGTAGGGAAGGGTGTAGGTGAAGGGTGTAGGTGAAGGGTGTAGGGAAGGGTGTAGGGAAGGGTGTAGGTGAAGGGTGTAGGTGAAGGGTGTAGGGAAGGGTGTAGGTGAAAGGTGTATGTGAAGGGTGTATGTGAAGGGTGTAGGGAAGGGTGTAGGTGAAGGGTGTAGGTGAAGGGTGTAGGTGAAGGGTGTAGGTGAAAGGTGTAGGTGAAGGGTGTAGGTGAAGGGTGTAGGTGAAGGGTGTAGGGAAGGGTGTAGGTGAAAGGTGTAGGTGAAGGGTGTAGGGGAAGGGTGTAGGTGAAGGGTGTAGGTGAAGAGTGTAGGGAAGGGTGTAGGTGAAGGGTGTAGGTGAAAGGTGTAGGTGAAAAGTGTAGTGAAGAGTGTAGGTGAAGAGTGTAGGGAAGGGTGTAGGGAAGGGTGTAGGTGAAGAGTGTAGGTGAAGGGTGTAGGTAAGGGTGTAGGTGAAGGGTGTAGGTGAAAGGTGTAGGTGAAGGGTGTAGGTGAAAGGTGTAGGTGAAGGGTGTAGGTGAAGAGTGTAGGTGAAGGGTGTAGGTGAAAGGTGTAGGTGAAGAGTGTAGGGAAGGGTGTAGGGAAGGGTGTAGGTGAAAGGTGTAGGTGAAGGGTGTAGGTGAAGAGTGTAGGGAAGGGTGTAGGGAAGGGTGTAGGTGAAGGGTGTAGGTGAAGGGTGTAGGTGAAGAGTGTAGGGAAGGGTGTAGGTGAAGGGTGTAGGTGAAGGGTGTAGGTGAAGGGTGTAGGTGAAAGGTGTAGGTGAAGAGTGTAGGGAAGGGTGTAGGTGAAGGGTGTAGGTGAAGGGTGTAGGTGAAGGGTGTATGTGAAGGGTGTATGTGAAGGGTGTATGTGAAAGGTGTAGGTGAAAAGTGTAGGGAAGGGTGCACTTTGGCAGGTTTCTCCCTACTAGCTCAGTCTGTGCTTTAAGTGCTTTCTAACTGAACCAATTACTGGTTTGGGTCACTTTGCCTTAGACAGTTGTACACTGAACACAGATTTGCCATGAAGAAAAAAAAGAGAAGTCTCGTCTCTGGAATATGACTTACAATGCTGCATTATATTTTAGTTTTATTTTGAATCCTTTTCAAAGAGCAAGTTGGAGAAGGCTGCATGAATATACTGAAAAATTCTCATTTTGATTTAGCAGCAGTTACATTTACATGTATAATTGAATAATTGTGTTTTTGATTGTGTAAGAAAACCGATTTGAGAAAGCCAATATCTTATTTCAGACCCCTTTTTTACGGCTGGGTTTCAAAAGGCTTCGTCTTCCTGGAAAAGCTGGGATGCTTTTCTTGTTGGTCTTGGCTCTGCCTATGAAGCACAGGAGGTGAATTCATACAGATAGCTGCCCGTGCATTTATCTCTTCTAAAGTCTCCCTTTTCAGAGTTGTGTCTCAAGGCTTTCTGCCTGAATGAAGACGATGATAGATCACAGACGTCCCTTCCTCTTCCTCTTCTCTCCCCTCTGCCTCGCCGAAGAGGCTTTACATGTCGTGGCTCTCGACTCCATCCGCAGTCTGACTTCTGTCTGTACATGCAGATGTCTCACGTGCAGGACGTTGTCCAGACCTTTATTGGGCTCACATACTACGTCACCACATACTAAGTCGACCTAATTGAATTTCAGACGAGTCAGTAATGTAATCTTCAGACTTTAGACATTGTTCTCTCCCTGGTTGCTTTTCTCTGCGCTGGGAGAGATCCTGGAGAATGTTCTAGCATGGGTTATCGAAACACCAGCTGGTCCACGGTCAGAGCCTCGGTTTACCCTGCACTCAGAACGTGTCTCCTCTGTATCTTCCCCTTGCTTTCTCCTACACCGAGACTACGTTATGCAATCTGCTAAAAAGTCTGTAATGGCAGTAAATTGTTGGGTGGTTTAGAGAAGAAGAAGAAGAAACTCTTCCCCCTTCAGTCCGCCTGTTTCACTGCGACGGCATCCACAGGACCATCAATCAGCACGATCCCCCTCCCTCTCTGTCTCCGTCTCTCTCTCTTTCATCATCAGGAGACAGTAATTGCAGCTGGCTGACTCAGTGTTCACTTCTGCCTTTGCTGTCTGTGGTCCAGGAATGATGACATCATGCCATCATGGTGTTACACGGAGGGCTTCTTCCCGACTCTCCTGTTAATTACGCTCTACTGCGCAGGAATATCATGATGACATTTTGCCTTATTGTGTGTGCTCACTTCTCATGAGAATTGTTATGCACATTTTTAATACTTATACTGTACTTTTCCACACGCTGTAAGACACATCATTATATCACCAGCAATACATGCACATTACAATATGATATGCGGGGGAGACTAGGGCAGGATTTATAAAATCCACACATCCAACTCCCAAATCAATATCCAGAGAAAAGTTGTTCTGCTCTTTCAGATGCTATAAAAAGCTCTGTTTATTAAATATATTTATGAAATCAATATACAACAGTCATTTACAACAATAGCCATATAGAAAAATGAAACTCCGACGTAAATAAATCGTTCTCAATAAGAAAGCAAGTTATTTTCTCCAAGGGCACGACAGCACTGGAGGTCTGGGGCTCATCCTGGGCTTGTCTGGACAGGACAGGGTGAACATGGCTGTCTCGCCATATCCCCATCAGCCAGGACTGATTTATGTGGCCAGTGTGTGGGGCTAATCCTGTGCTTGCTTGCTTGGTTGAACTGATTCTTTCATACTGTTGAACCCTTTTTTTTGTTTTTTGTTTGTTTGTTTTTTACACGACGAGACAATCGATCTGCCTAAAACAGTATCTGGGAAATTTTGCCACAGAGCTGTAGTCAGTCTTTCTTTGAGCATCTTCCTCAGTGGCCTGAGTCCATTACTCAGAGAAGCTACTCTGCACGTAAGCTATAAAACATGCTCGCGCTCTGCATGGAGACGTAAAGTCTGCCCTTCGGACGTCTCGCATTCTCTGGTGAGCTTTAGCTGACGACTTGAGCAGACATGTGCTTAGCTTAGCCATATTTGAATGCTTTTCAATAATTTCATACAGCGCACAGAAACCTCCGCCACTCCTCTTCATACAAATGATGATGCCACAGTTTTCAAAATGGCACCCATACCCTTAGCATTAGCAAGATCTCAACCAGGTCAAACAACAACAGGGGAGTCGCTCTCTCACAGCGCCCCCTGCTATCCCCGCCCATCCAGATCTATGGCGGATGGTCCGGCTTAAAGAGATTGCGGTGGGCAGACGCACACCAAACAGGCTCTGGAGGCGGGGTGGAGGGCGTGTGGGCGTGGCTTCCTGTCAGATGAAGTACTCTTTGCTGACATGTCTCGGTCCTCGTTGGGTCGGGTCTGGCCGGTAAGTTGCCATTTCTGGGTCGGGTTGCTGGCCCTTCCGGTTTGTGACCGGTGGGGTTCGCGCTTGCTGACGCCGATAGAGGAAGTGGATTATTCCGGCCAGTGCACATAAAGTGATGAACAGGATGGCGGCCACAACTCCTGAAAGTTTGGGGTCGGGGAGTAGGAGACAGAAGCAATTATTAGTTTCCAGTAGCTTCAAAGATCCCTTATAATGGAAGGTTGAATTTGACAAATTTACTGACTTCTTGGCAAAAATGACTTGAACCTGCTAATTAGGGTGCAGGTGGAGCTGAACATTAAGTAGGTTGGAGCGCTCAGTAAGCTTAATTAAAAATGGCCGATGTGTGGAATTATAAAGTTACAGTTTCACTGTAGTGCTCTCATGAAAGTGGTGGACTTCAAAAATGGCATTTACCATCAAACAGAGCAGGCTATCAGAGAAAGCTGTACAGAGCATGCCCAGAGTTTAAGCTTCAGGGGTTCCTCACCTCCGATTAGTGTTGAGCCAGTCTGTGCAGCGTTCTTCAGTGGGGCTTTACCTCGATTTGATTTGGATGAGTGATCTGCAGGAAGAAAAGAGGAGGCTCTCCTTAAGAAGTCATGTTCACAGTGATATAGAAGATATAACAAGGCGATGGAACAGACACTGGGCACCTCCGCAAAAAAGGGGAGCCTCGGACTACGGTGGTGTGCCTGAAGGTGGTGTACCTGAAACTGTGTGGATGGTAGTAAGAGTGTTTGAACTTGACGCCGTCCCACAGTTCGACTCCTCCAGCCGGCCTTGTATGCTAACCAGTGAACTGCCTCTGTTCTGAAGAGCCACCTTTAAAGGGGCAACTTGATTGAACTGGACAGATGACAAACAGCCAATGAAACCTCTTGATCCTGCTTGATCAACTTCTTCATCAGTGATGTCACCTCCTAGAACCAAAAGAGATCAAGCCTCAGCTTCTTTCACAACTCAAGCTCTTGTGTTATTTAATACCTTAATAACCGTGCAATTTAATAATATAATACAACAACTATATCCCATTTTTACTGATTAAGCTCCCTTGAGTTCTGTATGCTTCATATGAGAATTGCACTTGCAATGTGGAAGTAACACAACTGTTCAAAGAAATCTCCAGAAGCAGACACAGCTGATTCTGACTGTTCTGAGATCAGATGGATTTCATCAGTACAGATGTGTTTCATTATTCTCATTTCCAAGAGGCTGCAGCGAATCTGAAGAAATCAATAGATCAATTTCTGTTTCCATTCACGTTTGTGTTCTTTCTCTTCAACCTGTTCCCCGTTAATGACCAGTGATGGATGTGTGGGTGCTTATCGGAGCCGCGTGAGTGTTTTATTGCAAATGTATCTCAAACGTTCTCCCGTCTTCCCCGAAGAACAAGAGTTGCACCACATCCACTCACTCGTATTAACCGATTAAAAGAAAGGTCTCCTAGGCAACGTTGAGGAAATCCATTTACCCTTCGCTCAACGCATCTGTTGCTGCTCTGACAGCCGTTAAAACGCATGCGTTTCCTGCCTGCCTCGCCTCATTCTAACCTTCTTCACAACATCCCTGCCTCATTGTTACCTGCCTCACAACTGCCTCGCCTCATTCTAACCTGCCTCAGAAAAAAATAAAAAACTCCAATCATTTTTCACAGACAGGGGAGGGGATAGAGAGAAGGAGAGAGACAGGGAGAGCGGAGGGGAGAGAAGGTGAGAAATCAGAGAAGGATGTCATTAAAATTCATAGAGATTTATAGGACTAGTGATTGCAAGCAGCTCTATTTGGTTGGCGCTGGAAAGGTTCCAATGAACTCACACTGGAGTACAAAGAACGGCAAACAGGGAACAAACAGAACATGACGTGTTTTTCATCGGGCACGGTAGTTCACCTCGGATTCTCCCCAGAGTCAGAGTCCTCACTGGAGCGAGCCTGGGCCCAGGAGAAAGGCTGTACTGGTGTGTCACGGTGTTGTCAATCTGACAAAGTAATCAAATGGAATAAACAAAGTGGAGTTTGTTTTGCTAGTTAGAGAAAACCTCACCTATTAATTAAGAGGAGCTCACTGTAAAATAGATCTCTTAGACAGAAGAGGTCACATTAGGCACTTGGGTATTGTTAGTCATTACAACTGGAAATCACTTAAACTTAATTTATATGTAATTCATTAAATACACCAAAAAAAGTATAACACATTCATATTGAGGGGAAATGGGTTTAATTTACAGAAGACATCTTCTACAGCGTTTGTTGAGTAAAGTGTTTGTACTGGCTTGCTGTACTGAACTAAAAGGGCTGCATCTTGAGTGGTGTAAATTCCATAATGAACTGTGGCCACTCTGTGGGGATGCTGTAGTTGGAGCAGGACTAGCTAAGGTTGCTAACCTCTTCTGGAGAGTGAAGAGGAGCCAATGGAAAAAGCTGAACTAGCTGAGAATAACGACGTAATTCCCAGATGCAGAAATAACCAAAAAGGGTATGTGGGAATATCACTGGAACGTGATGCTTCGTGGCTTTCGGGGAGAAACTGGTATTCTGAATGATATTAGTGACAGTATTTTTAAGTGCAGTCACACTTTCACAATGTATGTATTAATCTGAAACGCATTTGAATTTTAGTTCCTCATAGTTCAAGCACCTGTCTCTACACAAATCCAATCATTTCAGAACTCCACAACTCTAACCTTTCAGCCACACCTTCCTTTGACAGACTGTTATCACACTATGGCCACTGGCAAACGTGTGATCCCAGACCCGTGTCAAACTCTGTCCTAATGGAATGTGAAGACCAGGTCAGAGGACTCACCTGAACAAACAGCTCCTTCCCCTCACGGTTCATTCGCACCCAGTGGAAGTGTCCGTCAGCCAGGCTGGCCGACATGGGGCTGAAGGCATCTGGGCTCCTCTCCTGGCTCTGTCTGTACCAGATTTGCAAACTGCCTGGGAAACCATATTCAAGCTTTTAGAATGAACAATGGTTTACTTTTTATCTCGCAAAGAAATGTTAATGGAAACATCGTAGGTTGCTGAACTTAGATGAATGCACCTGCATTCCTACATCACATAGCTTCAGCAGACGGCACACCCTCTGCTCCCTGACTGACACACAGATGCTTGTCTGTTGTAAAGGATTATGGGAGCCGGGCCTGGGCACTTGATGAGATGGTGTTCCAGTCTTCTCAAGTGGCCGATAAAAAAAGAGGACGGGAAGAAGAAACGAACAGCGGAGCGTAATGACAAGTGCTTCTGTCGTCACCCAGGTGTGTGTGCGTGTTTGTACAGATTTGCAGATTTGTTTTACAGTGAGATGGCAGGATAAAGAGGTGTTGAAAGAAAATAAAAATTGATTGGAAACTCAGTGTGAAGGACAAGAAAGTTTTTTTTTCAGTTTTTTTCTTGGCATTGTTTGAAGGTGAGGTTTCCTGGCATTGTTTGAGGGTGAGGTTTCTTGGTATTCTTTGAGGGTGAAATTTCTTGGCATTGTTTGAAGGTGAGGTTTCTTGGCATTCTTTGAAGGTGAGGTTTCATGGCATTGTTTGAGACCCACTGGACTAGAGATGAATGTGCCATAACCTTCTTTTTAAAATGCTGACTATCTTCGTATGGGCCTTAATTAGTGCATATCTCTGTACCAGTCCCTGAACACTTTTTCTTTCACAGCACTAAGAAGGACACATTGGGTTTATTGTGAGTGTGGTGCAGTTTTGTCACATCCACACGGTACAAATGGGTGATGCTGTCACATTTTTTGATGGGCTTCTGCTTACCGTTCTGGGACAGCGTGATGGCCATGTAGTTCTGTTCGCCAGACTGCGCTGTAAGCAGTAGGGCAGGGACTTGTCTGGTCAGGAATCCAAAGGTCACGTGTTCCCGGGAGTCGACGACGCCCTCGGAGTTAGTGCCGCCCGGTGGCTGCCCGCCATCCTGGTTCCTCATGACAGAGAACGGCTCCTGAAGTGCGTATGTCACGGAAGTGCCTCTCTCAAAGGATGCGCTGATAGCTGGGAGGAGAGATGCAGGAAGAGAAGGAACAGGTGATTCCCAGACAGCTAACACTGATGGAGAACGCCATCCCTATCGCAATTCAAAACACGAGTGCAGTCATCACCAAGTCAACAACTTAGCCTCATCAGTCTCAATCAGTTGCATGGGGGTGGGTGGGGAGAGAGCAACATTAGCATCTTTCCTTCCTCATTACACATTCTTTCACTAACTAGAGAACCAGAAGCTGGAAACTCATTGCTGTGACGTGAATTACTGAATCGTCTTTTTTGTTTGGTAGCTGTGAACCTCTGTCAGCCATAAACAGTTGCGCCGTGATTTGACCCTCACTGCAATAGAAACTGTAAAGAGACAGAGTCATTACATCACTAATTTGATTGACAGCCACTGGGCGGGCCTGAAGGAGAAACACGCAAACTGTAATTAGATTCTCCTTGGCAGGTGAGGCTTCTTCTCCATGGCCCGCCAACTTCACATCAGAGGAATCGAGGAGAGCCGGGAAACAAGGACGGCCTTTTTCACGGAGCTCCTCCCATTTCACCTAATGGAACATGACTTTGAAAAGTCGGGAAGATTGTTGCATGCAGTTCTGTAAAACTAGAGAAGTACAGCAATTTCCATAAAATCAAAAATCCATTTTCTACCTTTGATATCTATGTGTCTGATTTTCCTCTCCAGACAGGTGAGACAACCCACCTCTGGGCATGCTCAGACCACGCCCATGCTCAGCCCACGCCCATGCTCAGACCACGCCCTTGCTCAGACATCATCACACATCAATGTGACTCATATTAGTAGATACTTAAGGGAACTCTAACCACATAAAGTCAGTTAATTACATTCACTACAGCACTTACATTATATTTTGAAGGTGATTAGATGTAATTCTGATATTTGGTACAAGGCTGGACCTCGCCCAAACTGGGCCCATGCCCAAACTGGGTCCACTCCCAAACTGGGCCCATACCCAAACTGGGTCCACGCCCAAACTGGGTCCACGCCCAAACTGGGTCCACTCCCAAACTGGGCCCATGCCCAAACTGGGCCCATGCCCAAACTGGGTCCACTCCCAAACTGGGCCCATGCCCAAACTGGGTCCACTCCCAAACTGGGCCCATGCCCAAACTGGGCCCATGCCCAAACTGGGCCCACTCCCAAACTGGGTCCACTCCCAAACTGGGTCCACTCCCAAACTGGGCCCACTCCCAAGTCCAGAACACACTCTAGCTGGGACTACATCACAGCCTCCTCCTCACCTGTTCTGCAGCTGGGTCCATCGAACGCCGTTTGTGTGCAGTCACACATGTAGCTGTTTCTGTCCTCCACACACCTCCCTCCATTCAGACAGAGGCTGTCGCTGCTGCAGTGACCCGGGCAACCCGAATTCATGCCAGGGGTCATCTTAGCCCGCTCGTTAAGGTCAAAGGTCATCCCATTTATGCTGAGTGCACGCAGGCACCCCAGGAATCCCTTCTGAGTGGTAGGAGCGCCTCCTGTTGGCAAATAATCAAATTGCTTTTTTAAATAACAATTTGCATGTCATAAAAGCTTTATGATCATTATATTTTGGATCAATGCACTACACATCTACAAATCGAAGTCTATAAATGCATCGTATGTTTTGTAGTGTAAACTGTATGTCTGCACTTCTGCAGAATTACACGTGTATGAATCACAGTGCCTGTCTATACTTGTCACGCATTGTGCATGGAGCCATTGGAATTGAAGTCTGTTTTATTACCTGCTGCGGGGTAAAGAAGCAACCAAAAACAAAACCCAACTAAATAAAACAAAACAAAACCCAATGAAATAAAGCCAAGGAGGAATATGTGAGTAATAAACACCAGAACGTTCTGAACCCTCTGAAGTTCCAGATTGTGGTTCAGACTGCATGTTTTAACACTGATTGTTTTTTCAGTATACATACACCAGGGGCATATGTTTATACGGTATGCATATGTTTACAATGTCTCAGAAAAACAACAGATGCACAATGACCAGGTAATGAGGAAAGCTGAACCAGACTCCAGATTCAGTGTTGATCTCTGACACTGAGGCCAGAAATGAATGGCTGCATGAGAGTTGCTTAGAAAGACTCTGGCCATGTTGGTGGAGAAGCAAGACACTTCACAGCAAATCACAGAACGATTGCTCTCTCACTCGAAACAATGAAGCACATCACTCCTCAAGAGACTGCAGAAATCAAGTCATTTCTTTAAAGAGATGAAATCAAATTCAAAGCTAATTACAAATTAATGAGGCAGTAATTTAGAGGCGTAAACCTGGCTATTAACAAAACCCTGCACAGTTAATAACCGTGGATCTTTATCAATGTGACTCACATTAGAAGATACTTAAGGGTACTCTAAACGCGTAAGGACCGAGTCCATTACATTCACTACAGCAACATTGTATTCTGAATGTGATTAGTTGGTTGTGATTCTAATGTCTCTTTTGATTTATATCTAAATATTTATCTTATTTTTATCCCAAATAAAAAAAAGTGCTTAAAGCTCAAAAGATCTACTCTTTGGGTCTGAAACAGTCACTTGTGTCCTGACATGTTTTCGTCTCTGTGCAGGAAAGTGATTTAAACTTAGTCTGAAGCAATTTTAGCCCTCAGTTCTGTCAGACAGATCATGGCTAATTATTAATCTGCTTGGAAGGGGAAAATGAAAAAATTATACGGAGCATGCCCTGGAGATTTTGGTTCTTGTCAGAAATGCAAATATTCTGCAGTCCCCCTGGCAATGGCTGTGAGTTCCCTGCAGTGAGCCCACACCCACGGACGAGCTGCAGAGTTTCATCTTCTTTCTGCCCCGTCTGCAGTGTTCACAGGTGTCCTTACCCACAAAGAGCTGGCCGCTGAGCTGAAGGCGATACTGCCCCTCCTGCCCCGCCTGCACCAGCTGGAGGGGCAGCTGGTCCACCTGGAGTGAGGCCTCCTTCACGTTCCTCTCTGCCCTCACGTGGTGCCACTGCCGGTCGCTCAGGGGCAGGGGGGACCTGGCCGTCAGGACAACTGCACCGTCGCCGAGGTCAAAGGTGAAGGTGACCATGGAAGGAGCTGGGGACAGTGTGTTGAGTGTGGCGGGAGAGTGTGGTTGAGTGTGGTGAGTGTGGTGAGTGTGGGGAGTGGTGGGTGTGATGAGTGTGGTAAGTGAGTGAGTGAGTGTGGTGGGTGTGATGAGTGTGGTGAACGTGATAAGTGTGGTGAGTGGTGGGTAAGTGTGGTTGAGTGTGATGGGTGTGGTGAGTGAGTGTGATGAGTGTGGTGAGTGTGGTGGGTGTGATGGGTGTGATGAGTATGGTGCATGTGATGAGTTTGGTGGGTGTGAGGTGTGTGATGAGTGTGACAGCAAACTAAAGATCTAATGGCAGCAAAGCAGGAAAATCTTTCAACAGCTTCACAATATGCCTTTGTGATGCCTTGCAGGTTTTAACAAATGACAGACTAGGAGAGACTTTTGTTAATCATGCCATGATTTTAACCTCCTAATGAATTTTCCACATATCCATGCACGTTTTACGTATATGTATGTAATGTAATTCACCAAAGTGTCACACTTATACACTATAATGAAATGTGTAGTGTTCATACACCCTATAACAATTAAATCTCTCTCCACATAAAACCAGTGGAGGCTTACAGGCTAATAAAGGGCATTCTGCTCTCCTATAGGCCACAGCCTGCTCCACCATGTTCCACTCACAGCTCAGCTCCAGCCTGATGAAGTCTCCCAGCCCTCTGTTCTCCAGGAAGAGTCCTGATGGAGCTCCTGTCTTGAAGAAGAAGGAGATGTCCATGCTCAGCTCCGCCTGCAACGTGGGGAAATGCAGGTACGACGATTCCAAGTAAAAGGAGGCGGCGTTCCAAAAAAACCCTGGGGTGGGGCAGAAAGTCAGGATTGGTCAGATGTATACGCCCCTCCCTCAAACCCCTCCCCTAAAAACCAAGCACAAACGTGAAGATGAGTTCGCTTATGAACTACTCCTCTTTCCCCAAATTAGTAAACAGAACACCCACTGTCGCCATAGCAACGCAGCGGTCCAATCTGGAAGAGCGCATGTGAGCCAGTTCTGTTTGTGTCTCCGATGGCAATCTCACTGAGAGGTAAATGGTCTTTGTAAGACAACAGGCCGGTATCATTCGCCCTGCCGAGAGAGTGGGTGAGGGTGAGAACGCAAAGCAATGAGGGAGAGGAAGACATTTCTGGAATCCTGTTTTCATCATTTAATAACTCTCTGAGGGGAAGAATTGCATGTGTGAATGCTAAACAGCGTGCGTCTCTGGCTGCCGCGCGATGACACGCTGTCCTGTCAGGCGCCCCCACCGTGAGCCGCTTTGTCAAGGTGGATTAGTCCCGCTTCAACACGAGCTGACAAAAGACTTCTAGAACCTTCCTGTTAATGTGACTGTCAACAAGCGTTGGGACCGGAGGTGTCTCCGAGGGTTACCATGCGTCTTGGTCGGCGTCACAGTTGCAGAAGTAGTTCATGTCCCTGCAGTTTCCTTCCAGGCTGCAGGAACACTGCTGAACTCCAGGCAGGATCCCCCCCCAGTACGTCCTCTTCACACCATCACGGTCCAGCCACCAGGACAGGGGCGTTCCATCTGAGCGTGAAAAAAAAACCCCAGTACATATCCATCTAGTCATCCCACTTTATCAGTGTTTTTATCAGGATTTCAGAGCTGCCATCCTAAAGCTTGATTTTGTGTATGTTTGATATTTCACCAGGTGTGATCACATCTCTGGCAAACAGAAATACATGGTCTCTGTTCACGTCTCCGTGTTTGCTGCACTAAGACTTCATACCTAGACTCAAGATGGCCTCGGTAAGACTGTAGCAAATCATAATTTCTCTTCAGCTTTAAATTATGCTGAGTTTATCTGTGAGCTAATGCTGATTGGTCATGGACACAGGGCTAATGATGATTGGTCATGGGCAGACACAGCTGGTGCTTTGTCTGTACACATCCATAATGGAGGTCTTGAGGTTACCTTCTGCCTAATGACCATTACAATACAACTGTGGGCATCTCCTATCTCTGCAGTGCAGAGACGCAGCTATAAGCCATGTCTCCAGCTAAATGGAAACTGAAATCTGCTGTCTGGCACACAAAGTTGTCGGTTTTGGCCCAGTTCAAGAATTGTTAGTGTACAAAGTGATCAAGAGGTTGATCCCTCGCCTGAGGCCATAGGAAGGGCATCTTATGGAACCTGCACACATGAATCACACGGTGCTGCTGTCTACAACGCCATGTTCGGTGAACGTACCAAATATTCAATCGATAGGCTATATTCTTCCATTTAAATATTTCCATTAAAACAAATTAGTTTTATAGGTCCTGAGATTATATAAATGACATCACATATGTATGTGGTATTTGGTTTCATTATTAAAGCAAAAAAATAAAAAATAAAGAAGAAGAAAAAACCACAATTCACCCCAGGTGTCAAAGAGACGAGACTTCCTGCAGCGATAAGTCACTTCCTGTTGGCAGTAATGAGAGGAGGAAACCAGGGATCGGAGGTGGTAGGGTGAGATGGAGTAATTGAAGATGAGGACGTAGGGGCTTCTCGGGGTTGACCCTCGAACACTAACAGGCTCTAAGTGGTCATGGCCTACAACTGTCCAAATTTTGCCTTCTGTGAAGAGAAATCAATAAACAGACAAACAAAGAAAGCCCCGTCAACACATGGACATGTGAGAAGCAGGAAGAACTGGTGGCGACCTCGAACTGCTTTAGCAGTCTCTAGTTCACTTCCCAGAGCCCTTCACCCCAGCCGTCGATTGCACATATGTGCGTATGAATGAGGAAAGAAGATTAGCAACGTGATGGAGCGAGATGCAAATACCTGATGAATATTAAGTGGGGAACAGAAGGTCATTCATTCAGGGGCTGTGAAATGAAGAGAGTTAGCCAGTCCACGCTTACTCCCTCTCTCAATGCAAATTAAAGTCCCCCAAGTGTGAGGGATAAAAGTGCCTGTTTGCTGAGCCTTGAAGAATTAGCATGGCTAACAGCTCCTGTAATTGGGGTCAGTCTGAACCAATCTTCCTGCCAGCTCTTATCGGCAACTGCTAAGGGGAAATGTCTGTTTATATTGGCTGTTCAGCATATGCAACATAGCGAGGCTATCTGCTAAACTGGCTAGTATTGGTTGCCGAAACAAAGTTATCAAAGCAAAACCAGCACACCTATCCTAACCAGCACACCTAGCCTAACCACCACAGCTAGCCTAGCCTAATCTGCACACCTAGCGTAATCTGAGGATGAGGCCGAGCCTGCTACCAGCATCTTATGACCGCCTTTGTGTAACTCTCTGCTATGAGCTCCTGTAGCCCTGTAGGGAGAGCTGCTCTCCAGTGAAAATAAGCATTATGGAGCCATCGGTCCGGTGAGGCCAAGCTACTGGTCTCTGTTGGCTGACATGCTCTGTGAGCCTTCCACGTCTTCCCACCCACACGCTCCCCTGCTGCTGACATAATGAACCTCTCTCCCCCTGTGAGACGACACACTGTATTACACGCTCATCCCATGGACAAATCAGTCTGCTATCCGCTACGGGGCTTGAGAGGCATGTCAAAAGGTAAAATCAAGTGAGGTGAAGTTTCTAATGAGCCTCAAAAGAGGAGGATGAGGACCGAGTCAGTCCCCATAGCACAGGGTGCACCTGCACATCTGCACAAAGGAGAACGGGAGGCTTTTAGACCGCAGATTTATCTGAACTGGAGTCCAGCCTACCAGTATTATGGGGAGTGATCAAACCTCAGATATTTGTGGATGCTGTTAGTACACAGCTAGGGCATAAGCACATGGCAGCAACCCAAATGCAGGATCTATTTATTACTACCATCCAAAGGCTCCCTATCACTTGTTTCATATTCTAGTAGCAATAAAAGCAAAAACCGAACTGATTTCTTTCTATATAAGAATAAGATAAACTGTTTACTGTTCACACTTATAGATTCCTCCATTTTTTATCATCCACAGCTTTTCAATTAAAAGGCTGATTTGCTGATTCAGGAATGTTAGTGGTGCATGCTGAAGTGGACAGGGATTTGAAGACATGCTGAACTGAGCTAATGAGATCTGTGATTTCTCAAGGCATTTTCCTCCAAACCTGTTGGGGATACAGCTGTCCACGCATTCCAGCCCCCAGCTCCTGAGTTCAAACTGATCTGTTAGTTTAGCAGTCTAATGATGCATGTAGTCCACAGTGGTACACATAGTACACAGTCAAGAACAAAAAAAGAACATGGCTAAATATGTGATTTAGAAGTTGCTCGTTGCATGGCCTACCTGCTACGTTACAGACCACTTGTGTATTCTCCAAGGGACCACTACCATCTGGGTCGATGGTGAGCATCCCTGAAGGACTTCCTGTTTTCCTGTAGGCTTCACACGATCGCTCGTATATCGCTGCGAAAGGCCGAGAATGTCAGAAAGAAAAAAGCTAATAACCACAATTCCATGTTACCACAATAATGGGTTGGAAAATTGGATCATTTTGGTCTATTCTGCTGCCGGGTTTCAGAAGTCTTACCCCGTAGGTGACAACTGTCCAAGTAAGGTTCTCAACTGCAGTGTTTTCCCCATTACACCTGAACGTGTAATGTTGTTTAACAAAACCTTAAACATTTCCTGTCCTTTTACACGAGACTGGTCATAAAGCATTTAAGTTCACCTAGGTTATAGACACACGTAGGCACCAGCTGGTGAACTAGTGAACAGCTCTTTAATTTGCTGATATGTACAAGCCACAATCACAAGTCAGATCAAATAAAATATTTCAAACAAGCCATGTAGTGAGCAGTGCTAACAGCAACTTATGTGAATTGATTCCTCACAAGACAACAGACCTCTGTGTAGGGAGAGGGGCTCATTTACTGCCCACATTTGCTGCCTCCGTCAATTCCGCTCTCTAAGGTTCCCAAAGCTGCTTTTTTTGTAGTCGTTTTAGGTAATGAGTCTAACAGATGGACCACAGCTCATATCTTTCCTCCAGGGGCCACCCGAACATGGACAAATGATGAGCTTGAGCATTAATAAAACGAGCAAAATGAATATTTTGGTAATTAGGATGTGTGACTGTGAATTACAGCTGGTATAACCTTTTACAGTGCCAAAAACACACAGAATTGCAACTGTTATATTTGCAGATACGGTGAGTAATTTCTCATATGATTGGCATTGAAATTACATAATGCACTCTAACATGCTGGTGACGGTTTCTACTCAGACTCGATGCTTTGTTCATTATCTTTGACTCACACAGCACTTCCAGTCATTTGTCCTAATCAGGCCTTTGGACTGCTAGAACAACACTTTAACATGCATGGAGTGTACAAAAATTTAGCTCTGTAAAGTATGTGTAAGACAGGCCAAGGAGTAGCAAATAAAGTAAAAAAAAAAATAATAATAATACATTTTATTTAATGGCGCCTTTCTGACACTCAGTCACCTTACACAATCAAGATATAAAAATGACAATAACAATAATAATAAATAAGTTAATTATTTCTGAATTATTTCTGAATTGCTGTATGTAGCTAATAATGTAATGTTAGTATTGTGTTCAGTTTAGTCGTCCTTTTTTTAGTCGTCCGTTTTGCTCGTCAGCTTTAGAGAGCTTCATGTTGAAGTGTGCCTGACGTGAAAATTTCATCAGCTCATGGAACATGTCATCATGACCACCATAAAGGACTCCATCCCTCACACGCCGGGAATATGGCTTAGCTTGTCAAACATGACAGCGAATCAATGAATAAACACCGATAGGAAGAACATCTCTATGTCACTGTGATGACTTGCAAGTGGCCCTAGGTTTTTTTCTTCCTGTAAACACCTTCCTGTAAACAGCTGTGTTATGGGGTGTTGAGTGCAGCCATTAACAGCATTTCAGCCGTATGTGAAACTCACAGTTATGGCAGGTCGCTCCTGTGTAACCGGTTCCAGAACAGTTACAGTGGAAATGGTCCCAGGACTGGTAGCACACCCCACCGTGCTCACAGAAACTGGGCACACACCTGAAGGCCAACATGTCTAGCATTAATTATGCTTGAACATTGAAGTTGTGGAATCCAGAAAACAAAATAAATGCTTTATATTTAATAATATATGTTTATTTTAGCAGAATTTAGCAAAAAATTAACAGCTTAAATAAATATCAGATTTCCTCACTCTGTGTTTAGAGACCCCTAAATCTGTATTTATGTATTGTAAATGTTTCAAATGGGCGCAAAATGTGAGAGTGAGGCACACGTGTGCAAAAACACGAGTGACCTGTCACGAATGCCGCAGACGTCAAAGCTGAGCTGGCTGAAGGCTGTGGGCTTGTCCTGCTGAATGCGGGCGAGGTCCACGGCTTGGTTGTTGATGACAACGAAGCGTAAGCATCCCTGATATCCCTGCCGTGTTTTCTCACACAGCCCCTCCACGTCTGCCTTCGCCCCTGCTGCTGGGCAGCCTTGAAAAGCAGGATATCTACATTATAAGTCTTTTATGGAGAAAGACACGTAATGCCAATGTAATTCCGCCGTGAGAAAATAACACTCACAGACAAGGGAGCTTACTTCAAATGAGCAAAGCTACGTAGAGCACAGCAGAGGCCGAACACTGTGGGATTTAGAGGTTTTAGTGTAATTGCTAGAGGTTGGACCGATTACTGAAAATAGCTTTTTATATTAAGTTATTCATAGTAATAACTGCATATCCTAATGAGAGCCAGTGATTTTGGACATTTCTTCGAGAACTTTTAAAGAAAATGAGAAAAATCAGAAGCACCGGACCCAGCAGCAAGGAGGACGAATTTATGGTGCCTCACCATTATCACTGATAAGTAACATGCAAATTATAAGTGGAAATTTGGTCTCTGCCTCTTCGTCCAGTTTCACGAAGAAAGTAGCTTACTGAAGGGTTCACGTGTGGTGAGACGGAGAGGGGCACGTGCTCTGTCATGCAGCGAATCACCACGTTTCTCGAGGAGCGAGGAATAAGCGCTTTTGTTGCCAGCAACCAATAGGTCAGGCCAATTTGTCAAAGAAGGAGCTGTTAGTCAGGACTGAATTACTTAAATTGGCCCCAGTACTTGCGTTTGTGTGCATGAGAACTCAGCGGTGATATATAAGTGCGGCGAGCAATGGCAGTAGTAAATGCGAAGGGTGTTGGGGTACAAAGTTGTGGAACAGTGCTCATGGGTGTCCTGGAGAACAGCTGTGCAAGCATCTATCACTTCATTTATATATATATGTATATATATATACTCCACATACATATACATTCACTCACATATACAATACATTCATTTTATATTTTAGTGGTGTACCTCCCAAGAAGACGGTTGTTCTCTGTAGGCTGTTGGTGAGATGAGCGATCTCCATGACAACTGGATTCTGATAGTCGACAGTGAGATGGACCTGCTGACCTTTGACCTCCACCTCCACTGAGTGCCACTGTCCATCACATAAACTTTGACCTGGCACATAGAGAGACATGCTCACAAGACTGCGTGGGGTACTTAGCTGCTCGCTCTCGTCAGGTTCAACGGGTGATCCAGGTTCATTCCGCTCGGCCTGTTCCATTTAGTTTATATTGATTAACATCATTTGCACCAGTTTGCAGAGCAAACCTTGTAGTTTGCAGAAAACCAAGTCTCATAACGTTAAATATCCAGCTGGAGGGAGATGGAGAGAATCAAATATATTGTGTTTCATGGATCTATCTTTGGAATCACTTTAAACTCAATTGTAAAAATGCCCTTTTATTACCACTAAACTATTCAATTTAATTTAAATTGAACTTTATTGTCTGCATGTCAGGGCCTGGTGGCCTGTGGGGGCTGTAACTCTGGTGCCCTAGTGCTGGGTTGAAGATTCCTGCTCTAGGGCACAATTTCAGTTGGATGGCCAAATCACCGAAACGTGTACGTGATATTTTTACATCCACATTTCATTAGCATGTTTCTTTGCATCTGTCTTGTTTACATTTAGATCCTTTTGCCTGTTGTCAAGGCACTGGAGCGGAGACTCTGAGGTTTGACGTTCACTTAATTTAGGGAGCTGATCTCCCCTAATTAGCAATAATGAGAGGAAGCAAACCTCAGGAAAAGGGAAGGAAGTGTCTGAAGAGGAGAGAGATGGTTTGGCTGTATGTTGTTTGTATTTTTCTCTGATTCACATGAAAGCTCTTTCATTACCACCAGCTGCTCTTCAACACCTTTTACATTTTGAAGTACTGTATTCCTGTCTCGCTTTTGGCTCCAAAAATATGAACAGTTAGTTTTTCAGTGGCATCAGATCTCAAGCATGGAGACATTTACTGGATATTTTGAAAGGTGCTCCAGAAGAGATGAAAGTAAAAATGACCAATAACAACTGGTACAATTAGCTAAAAGTGGGTCTGAGGTCTGGGGGTCTGAATGGACCTCTCACCGGCTGTTGTCTGAGCGGTCCGCTGTGCGGGTCCTCGTAAGGAGAGATGGAGCAGCCCTCCATTGAGCTGCAGGAGGAGGAAGGTGGGGTCAGGGGGGGCGGTCAGCGGGGCGAGGAGGAGCTGCCCGTCTCGGTTCCACGTCCGGAGATGAAGACGGACAGTGATTCCCGCCCCTCCTACGTCAGCGGGCAGAGCCATGAAGCTGTCGGTGGGGCTTGAGAATGTCACGGCAACTGGCTGCGACTCGGAACATGAGAACGTCACGTTGCCCTGAACGACGAGAAGGGTGGAGGCAGTGGGGGTGCAGGGAGGGGGGGGGAAGAAAGGAGGGGATATAGGAGATAAATAATGAATGAAAATGAGACCAGGAAAGCAGGAGTAAATGTGTGCGTGTGTAGGCGGGGACAGACCAGAGGAAGAGAAGCAGCCATGGATGGAAAGGAGTGGGACGAACGCAGTAGCAAATTAGAAACAGTAACATGGATTGAGAGAAGGGGACAGGAGCAGAGAAAGTGGTGAAGAAAAGTTTAAAACTCTGCATCAAAGTGAAGTGTTAGTCACAGTCATCGGAGCTTCAGCTGAGAACCAAGGCTTCCTGCATTGGTGCATGTGTGTGAGGTGCTAAATTATTCATATCACTGCTAATTACATCCCTAACTGTAATTTAGTAAGAAGTGCTAAATAATCTTTGGGATTGTCTGTGTGTTGATATTTTTCCTGGGTGGACAGCAGGAAGGATCACAGCTTTTACAGTAATGAGACCTCTTCAAATGGTCAAGCATTTGGCTTACATGGCATTCATTCTCTAACAATAAAAATAGGCTTGGAATCCGTTTCCTGAGTTGGAAAAAAAACAGTGAAAATAAAGACAGTGAATATGTGAAGACAGTGAAGTTCTTTACTCTTGGCTCCCAAAGCAGTAATAAGTGATGGAGCTGTAAATGTATGCAGACAAGATTACAATCCTCCTCAGAGAGAGAAAGAGAGAGTGAGAGAGAGAGAGAAAGGGAGAGAGAGACCATGTGTTTCACTGCCTAGTTGTGTTAATTAGACCCAGAAAAGGTTTTTCAACAGTTGCATGAGCAGTGTCTTCTTGATCCTGACACACTGGTGACAGGAAAAAACTATTCCAGCAATTAAGAGGAACTCTGCAATACACAATGGATCACATGTGTGCAGTACACAGTGGATCATGTGGTCAAGGTTTTTTTTTTACTTACATATTTACAAAAAGGTGCAGGGATGGGTTAAAATACATAAAACCAAAAATGGTCTTTCAAAACATGTAATCTGCTAACAATCAGTAATCTGCTAACCACAGCAGCATTATGAACGCACCACCATGTAGATCTGTGGCTTGCGTCTCTTGGCCATGTCGATGACATTGACTCCATTGTAGTAGAGGTTCTCCAAGCAGCCGTGGAAATTCTCCCGCAGAAAGGTCCCGGGTTTGCCAGGAAGAGGGATGCCCCCGAAACTGAGCTTGAGTGAACACACACACACACACACACACACACACACACACACACACACACACACACACACACACACACGCAAATACCAGAGATCACCGAGTTGTTGCTCAGAGAGAGAAGGGGGCTCTGTGTTCTATAGGTCATAAGGGCTGAGACATTTCTGAGTCTGGGTCATAGGGAGCAGCCCACTGCACTACGTCTCTACTGCATCTCCCTGCTTGCTGCCTGCTGTGGCACCTGCACTCACACAAGTCGCCCTGTTTCTCCTGTGACGAGTGCGGCTGTCTTGATCAGACATTGATCAGACAGTAGGATTTTCCAGGCTTAGTCCAAGTACCAAGATTATTTAATTCATCAACACTTAATATCCAATATTTTATACCAATAATTAAACAAATAAATATGTTAAATATTAATTAAACAAGAATATCCTATTCATAGTTTTGTTATTTTTTTGTTGCCGGATTGAGTCGTGATTTCTCATTCTCTGGCGTCAAGGTTACCATTCTTTTTTGATTGCAGGCTCCGCCTCCTTAGTCACACCTACTACCTGTGTCAGCTTTGTTACCCCTCCCTGATGTTGTCTCCAGTTAGTGCTTTATGTATTTCTACCTCTGTATTGGCTGCAGTAATTTGGCTTGCGTTTTGTTTGTTTGTCATGTGGCCCTTGTCTCTTCTAAATGCTCTATGTCCTGACTATTTCATTCTCACTGGTTAAACTTGTTTTGTTTCCACATTCTTTTAGTCCTGTTTGAGATCTTTTCATTTCTTCTGGTTTGTTTCACCCAACCCTTGTACCTGCATTCAGGCTCATTCTCGTCATTCCAGACATTACAGATAGTTGTAAAGCTATAACAGAATTACGGTGGCAGCCTAGCTAACAGTGAGCTGATAGTGAACTAACAGTGAGCTAACAGTAAGCTTACAGTTCCCCTCCTCTATAGCTGAACCTATGGGCTACCAGGCCTTTTCTGTGGTTTTCTGAGCAATGTAAAATAGTCTCGTTCTTTGCAGTTTTGTCATGTACGCCCTCTTCTAAATAAGGGGTCAGATTATGCCTGGATTGTTTGTGTAAGAATGCATATAATTCAATTTTATTCATATATGTTGGTACTCCATTATACATATGTTAAGATGCTCCTTACATATGCTAAGACATTAGGGATCACATAAAGCTAACCTTTCCCTTCCCTTTAAGAGTAGTGACCATACCAGTAAATAAACCAGCTGAAAGGTTTTTCATCAGAGTATACACCCTACATCTCTAGCATTCCAGTCCCAGAGGTATTTACACGTATATTTACAATATAAACACATGTTAATAGCATGCAGCCAACGTCTGCTCTCTGGCCAAAACCAGGTCATTCATGGACGAGGTTGAATTGTAACTTTGAAGTTTAAGGCAGCACGTTTGATCGGCTGCAATGCACCTAATACCATGAACGCTTATTCCTAACCCACAGTGTTAAATGTTCTCATGTATTAATGACTGACAGCTTATCTGGACTGAGCATTAATGCTGGTGGTCCTCATTGTCCTAGTGACTAGCTGCTAGCTGCTCTGCTCAGTGCCACATTGCTCTCAAGAATCACAGAGTCTTTCCTTCTGGCCCTGAACCAAAACTATTTAACCCAACCGTAAATGAATATGATTTCTGATTGGTAATTCTTGTGTGGTACCTTCTCTGATTACTCAATTTTAAAAACAATCCGAGGAAATATTTACAAAAATGGATATCAAAACCTCCATAATCATAATCCAATATCATATTAGTACTCTTTCATCTAGAACAATAGTACATTAGAAAGAACAAAACACAAAAGCCCACAGACCCTCATGGGACCCGGATCCCTTGCCTACCACATATTTCACAAACAATTTGACGAAAAAGAAGAAAAGTATGTGTCCTCTATAAATAGGCTTTCAGGCTCATTTGGCATGTGTTTTTACTTCTCGTAGGTTGTAGATTTAATGGAATCAATATGTGATAGAGTGTTGTTAGCCTGGTTTGGAAATTGCAAGTGGAAACAAATTTCCTTAGTGTTGTGTTTACTGGCATTGATTTTAGAGTGGACTGCATTTTGAGTCCAGCCCTGTAGTCCTCTAATGGTGGCATGCTGTCTGCTGGGGACGCCCTGTTTGATCACACCCCAACGCCCGCAAGCACTGGTTCACGGGTTTACGGGTTCATTCATTACTTGGTGTTCCTAGTTAAAGCTGGCCATGGCTTCAAAAGAATAACGCTCATAACATTTTAAGTATTTGTAGACTCTTCTATCTATAATAAATGGTTATTTTCCATTTGAAATTGAAACCATAAATCATTTTGCTAGTGAGGCTTAAGAAAACTGCAAGTGCGTGCTTTGTTGTCAGAAATAATTACTAGCGAAGGCCATGAGAGCAGTAGAATAAAGAACAGGAAGCAGAAATCATGACACCACTGGGCGAGGTGTTACCCAGCGCAGAGCACAGGAAGGTCAAAGGTCATGACTTCAGTCAATAAAATATTGTTGTGAGAAAATTGAAAATGGTAATCAAAATGATTAAGTCTCTTCATTAAGTGGCCTTTATTAAAAACAACACTGAACCTTATTAAACAAGATATTTGGTAGTGAAAGTTACTGTGCACCTAAGCAGAATGCACTTGTCTGCCAGTGTGCTGCAGAGGACGCTGTATCGCAGGACCAAAATTCCATAAATCTATATATATATTAGTGCTGCCAATTCCAGGTGCCGCGATTAAAAGTCCTCACCAGGATTTTGCTCAAGCTTGCTAGATTTTCTAATTAGCAATCCAGGTAAAATTAGTGGAATCAACACAATCCAGGAAGCCTGAGCAAAATCCTGGTGAGGATATAAGGACAAGGATATAAGGATATATATATATATATATATATATATATATATATATATAATCTTATATATAAGGATATAAGGATATATATATATATATATATATATATATATATATATATATATATATATATATATATATAATCTTATATATAAGGATATAAGGATATATATATATATATATATATATATATATATATATATATATATATATATAAAATCTTATATATAAGGATATAAGGATATATATATATATATATATAATCTTATATATAAGGATATAAGGATATATATATATATATATATATATATATATATATATATATATATATATATATATATATATATATATATATATATATATATATATATATATAATCTTATATATAAGGATATAAGGGATCAAGGGATATCAGGGATTAACCCCCCTCCCCCTCCCCCCAAAAATACAGTGAATGCTCCACTTCAGGCCATAACCCTGAAGGCTCTAGATCAGGCCATAATGCACAGGGATTAAGTGAATTTGCCAAATGCTAAAATGTAAATGTAAATGAATCCACCTAATCCTACAGATGTTTTAGTATGGAACTGGCCTGTGGAAGATTCAGTACATTTGATTTAATCATGCAAAATACTGGAATGAAGGTTAATCTATAGTTTTAGCTAATGATACTTAATGGAGTTTATAAAAAGGATTCTAGGAGATTAGATGTGGGCTTCACCTCGTAGTCCACCTCCAGAGAGTCCTCCTTGCCTTGGGTATGAAAGTGCTGGGTGTCTCTGTCCACTGTGAAGTTAACCTGCTTGTTGAAACGCTCTATGTGGACAGAATGCCAGAGGTGGTCATCAAGGAGACTGCCAGACATGACTGAGGTGTGTGTGCCTCTGGATTGTGGTTTAGCATCATCTGTGCGTGCGCGCACACACACACACACACACACACACACACACACACACACACACACACACACACACACACACACAGAGAGAGAGAGATAGAGAATATGAAACACTATTCCCCATCAATTAAAATCTTGCACGACACACTGTACAATAAACAATTATCACTGCTGTTCTAAAAAACTGAGGATTAACATAATGGATAAATGTAAATAAATACACTGGAATTTAGAGCTACACCTGCTACAAAAAAATTTACAATTGATCCCTGAAGTGCCTTAGAGCTCCTTAAACCTTACAGATCTCCCATCATTAGACATTCTTGACGCTCATACCACTTCTATTAGTCTAACTATATTTCTTCAAATAATGAAATAAACACATCATGTCTGGAGTGTTGGTAGAACACAGCACAACTAATGAATTTACTAACAAATAGGCACAATATTTCACTGCTGCTTCTCTGATAGATAAAAATCCTGACCAAGCGCAGAAAAAGTGACCCACAGCCCATGTGGCGACAGGTGGAGTTTGAGGTGTCCTGGTATTGTCAAAGACAGGACAAACACTCTAGCAGGTGCACTGATCTTGAAGAAGGAGGGAATAGTGCCCCAGAAGATATCCCAACAATACAGCACCTGTACTAGCATCTTGCAATTTCTTGCAGTTTATATACATAGTGGTTTATATACATGGCATGTATGATTAAGTGTGTGCTGTCTACCTGTTTGTGTGTGTTTGACCAACTAACAGACTAATGCATGACAAATGGGTTTAAATGCGTAGGCATTACGGTATCCAAATGTGGTGAAGCTACTTTGGTGTGGATTGGACTGAGGGAGAGAGCTGTTGGTGTCTGACTAGGGGCTGTTTGTAAATACAGAGGCATGACCACTTGACCTAGTTCAGGACCATTACTCAGACATCCTCAGACTATTATTTTGGCACCATCCTCATCACTAGTTCACTCCTCCTTAATCCCGCTCCTCCTTAATCCCGCTCCTCCTTAATCCCACTCCTTCACTCACTCAGCATGGCGCTCTTCTCCAGTTTCATTTCCTCTGCAGTAATCCGGTTCCCTCTTATTCTGACCTTCCATCTCTATTTTGCTAACCCTCCCCCTCCTTATCACTGTGTCAGTTTGTCCCTCACCCCACTCCCCCAACCCCACCTCCTTCCTCACCCAGGTTGAGGTGCAGGGCAAGCCTGCCCCTCTGGAGCTCCAGGGTGATGTAATCACCCCTCTGGCCTTCTCCGTGCACCAGCACGCCCTCCGCCTGTCTGCTGCGGAAGCGCAGTGTGATCACGTTCTTCACCGTGCTCGTGGACTTCTGGTTGAATCGGTAGAGCAGGGCACTGCGGCCATCGAAGTCCGCCACGTCTGACTCTGAGGGGGTGAGAGCTGGGATGAACCACAGTTGAAACCCCGCCCCCAACCCCGCCTCCAAACCCCACCTCAGACCTAACAAAGGTGTAATAGTAATCATGTCAGTCAGGTAGAGACAGTGTGCTTCTACCGCTACTGCGTCTCACAAGGTCATGGATTGTAGTCAGACAGAACAGGAACAGGAAACAATACAAAGCATACTGTAACATCATGTTCACACTACTTAGAGAGAGAAGTATAGCACAGTGTACTGTGGATCTTTAGAGAGGGGAACACCCATCTCTCTCTCTCTCTCTCTCTCTCTCTCTCTCTCTCCCTCTCCCGCTCTCTTGGTACATAAACCTCTGATAGGCTACCCTGTCATTAAAATTAAAGGTACATTTTCGATTATTGTAGAATTTAATTAAAGAATCAATCAGTTGATTCTTTTGTTCTCTGTAATAAAGGCAGTACTGTTCATTATTTCTTTATATAGTTATTAAAAATATATATCCATGTTGCTTGCTTTAATATTTTTATTAGAATTATTTACAATCTATATACAGTAACTATAAACTCTATATAATTATGTACACACACACACACACACACACACACACACACACACACACACACATACACACACACACACTCATCTTGTCAGCATTTCTTCTTTGACTGTCATGGCTGATTAGAATCTGGGTCAAGAGACTCTTCAAAACTATATAAACTGTGGAGGGAAGCGAGTGAAACTGAGAAGGCCATTAAAAAGCCCCTCAGGAGGTCTCAGAATGTCTCAGGAGGTCTCAGAACGTATCAGGAGGTCTCAGAAGGTCTCAAGAGGTATCCCCAACTCCATAAGTCACACATAGGCACATAGCCCTCCAGCTCCACATTTCACACACACACACACACACACACACACACACACACACACACACACACACACACACACACACACACACACACACACACACACACACACACACACACACACACAAACACACACACACACACACACACACACTCTCAAGCACATGCATACATGTGCACACACAAATACACCTATGCAAAATTGCAACAAAGAATACAAATAAGCTTGAACAAGTATGGGTACTTGCAAAGGTGTGTGTGTGTGTGTGTGTGTGTGTGTGTGTGTGTGTGTGTGTGTGTGTGTGTGTGTGTGTACTCGTACTGTAAGTGCAGCCATAGATCTCCAGTCTGAGTCCTATCCCTCCATTGGGGCTTCCCTCCAGGGGCAGGACACGCAGGAACCTCGTCCTGATGGAGTGCAGGAGCTTATGGTGCACCACGGTGTGCGCATCTGTGTTCCCTGGAAATGTCTGCACACACATACACACACACACACACACACACACACACACACGCATGCACGCACACACACATACGTGGGGTGTGCATCAGCCATTTTGCAGATTTCATCATATGAACTGTTCCACTTGATATTTGCATCACAGTGCTGATGCAATTAGAGTGAACCATTTCAGAAGAGAGTTGACTTGCTCTCCACGCCTGGCGCTAATTCCTGTCTGTGGGTCTGTTTTTGTTTTGTCAGGTTTATTAAAGTGTCCCGAGCTATAAATCTCCTTGCCAGGCCGTGCTGGAAGCAAGGCAGAGGGTGGAGATACAAACTTGGCTGCCATGGTACCCAGTGAGGGGAGGAGACCGCAGCCAGCGTGAGTGGCAGGGGTACATCGTTAAGCTAACGAGGCAGGAGATTCACAACCGTGGGGAAGGACGGGGGGACAAAAGTGTCGAAAAACGAAAGACGGAAGATCCCAAACCAGCAATGAAAGCGGAAGCTGTGTTGAAGAGATCTGGCAGGACTCCCAGATGAGGTGGAGGAGGTGGAGAGGAGGGAGGAGAACGTGAGGAGCGCACAAGACCAGGAGATGCGGCGTCTCGCAGCTGATGCCCCAGCGCAGGCAGACGCAGCCGTTACACGGGACGTCTGCAAAGTCGGACGTCCAGGTGCGCTGACTACACGAACGGGCACCGGAGCAGGAATGAAGCAGCGTTTGCGTGCTGCGTATGGAGGTTATTCAGAGTTCACTACACCGAAATCACACAAGCAACACATCTCAAAATACCTCAGATCAATTCATCGCTCCTGCACAGCAAAGTAGAAGTGAAAAAAGAGACTTGTGGAGGAGATGGATTTGAGGAGATGTGTTCACCATGTGAGAGAGAGAGAGAGCGAGAGAACAAATGAGACTAGAGATAAAGCATCAGGGTTATAAAAAGAGTAGAAAATGTGTATTTATAATGAAAGCTTAATGAGACAGCATGACTGAGTTTCTTTGCTTAATTAGCAGTTAGTACAAGAGGACTAATTTTAATCACTGTTCTAGCTGTCTTAAGGCCCATTGTACTTGATGCTAATTCATTTTTATGGGAAAATTACTCTGCCAAATGAGCTGCAAATCATATATACAGAAAAAGCCCATGGCAGAGAAGAAATAGTAATGCATATATGTGCAGGAAAGAAAGTTTCTGAGCAACTTTCAGCCAGAGTAACTCGCTCATCTGAATCCACAACGCATTCATGTTTGGCACCACAGGGAGTGATTATCTATTATCTTCTACCTCACGTGGATGAGCCTCAGTGACACAGTGGAGCAAGCAAAGATGCCCACTGTCCTCCTGTATCCTGACATGGTGGTGAAGGGTGGCACTGCCAGTACTGTGGTCTGGTTCAGATATCTGCGTGGACTCTTGTGGGTCTTGGGTATGACTTTCTGCCACTGCAGTGACTGTTTGGGTTTTGTTTGCTCAAAGGCACATTGAGGGGCACTCTTTGTTTGTTTTTAACTTCCTGTAGAGTGCATAACATCGGGGGTAGATAAGAGGTAGGTATGGGGTAGATATGGGGTAGGTATGGTGTTGGGGGGGTACATAAAGGGTAGGTATGGCCCCTGGGGCAGCACAGGCTTGGCACATACACCAGATGAGTGCACCTCTTACTTCACAAAATGCAGCAAAAATACAAATAAATTAATAAGAATCCTATTTAAATTTCAACAATACCCTTTTGTACTTCCAAGCAGGGGAAAACGAATAATGAAGTCCTATTTAAACAGCTACTCACATATTCTCAGATAAAGAAAAGTCAACTTAATTTACAAGTAATTCAACCTTCTTATTCAAGGATGAAGGTGTTTATGCGGGCCCTGTGCTCTCTTAACAGAGGCAGCAGGTGGGGCTGGCTTAGCTCAATAGACAGCTTCATATCATCACTCCCAGGTCCACCAGTCTCTTTCTGTACTACAGTCTTGATGTACACAGAATGAATAATTAATTTTAGCTCAAAAGTAAAAACAATAAATAAGAAAAAGTGTGCGATTGAAGTTTGACTATTATTAGTAGGGACTTTTGCAGATAGCAGTTGATGTTTTGATTGATATTTTGAAATTTGAAAATGTTAAACTGGATGCATGGTCAAAGGCCACAATGTGCATATGTTGGGCAGATTATTGTAACTGTCACGTTGTGGGGGGGCCCCCTACCAGTCGCCCCCGGTTACAGCGGCAGCGGTCCTGTTTTTGGTCACGTGATGTTCGTCCCTCAGGTGGGCGGGACCCGTGATCCGTCTCACCTGAGGGTTGTTTGTTCGTCTATATATGTCTTGTCTTTGTACCAGTTGACTGCTGGTTATTATTTCCTTAATCTGGAACCATGCACGGGTTTTTGGTTTGCACACTTTCTATTAAACCATCCTCTTTCCCTGAGACTTGGCGTGATCGCTTCCTTTTTGAGTTGCTCACCCTGCCCGTCACAGAATAACCAGCCACCTTTCAGAAGCCGCCAGTCTCCTTTGCTTTCTCCTTCGTTCGTGGTCATGTCTCGTGGTAAGTGTTTGTCTACGTGCTGTGTGTTTGTCGTGTATTGTCTGAGAGAGTGTTGAGTCTGTCCCCACTCGTCCCGCCGTGTTTAAATGTTTGTGTTTAAACCCGTAAGTCACACGGCGGTGACTAGAGCTGGGGACCGGTAGACTCCGCTCTCGCCCAGCGAAACTACCGGTGCCTCACATTGCGCACGTCCGTTGTCCGTTATCGTCTGTGTGTGTGTGTGTGTATGTACGTTGTAGTGTTTTGTTTTAATAACGACGCGGACGTGAGCGAGTGTGTGAGTGTGCCGTGGTGTGTGTTTCGCTGGTGGTGTTCGTGTGTGTATGTAGTCGGGTACACCGGTGCGTGCCGCACGCTAGACCGCGTTAGACGCGAGGGTCTCTCGGTGCCTTTTGCCTCGCTCACCCGATATCCCGTGGTGACGGGGTGAGCGACTGCGAGCCCGAGAGACGCGTCGCTGTGGGCGTGACGCGCAAGCCGCTCGCGTATAGCTCTCTCTCTCAAGATCTGCGGATCCCGTGGGGAAAACGGTGAGAGAGAGAGAGCTGGAGTAGGCGCGTCACGCTCCGCAGAGCGCGCGCATTGGTGGGTCCTGTCCGTTTGTTTGTGTTCTGTCTTTGCGTGTTCGTTTTGTCCTAGAGTGTAGCGTGCTTTGTTTTATGTAATTATCCTGGGTGCGTGTATGTTGTATGTTGTGTCTGTGTTTTTTGTTTTGTTATTCCCCAGAGGGGCCCCCCCTAAATATGTTTTTGGGGGGGAGCTATGGGGTTCCTGAGCCACGACATGTGGCTCAGAAGGCACTGCTCCTTCAGGAGACCTGACCGGTTGGGAGGGACCCCTGAGCAAAGAGGAGCCCCTGTACCCCTTTGTAGGCGGAGGATGCCTGGGGTGTAAGTACAGGGTGTCTCCTCATGCCAAGAAGGGGTCCCTTCCCCCCTGTCTAAAAGGGGGGTCAATGGTCAGAGCAGTGCGCGTTTTTTGTTATGTGTTGTCTGTGTGCGTGTGTGTGTGATGTGTTGCAGGTCGCTCCTGGTGGTGGACTGCGGTACTCCCGGACCTAGTGGGGTCTCCAGGAGGAGACCCTCTCCTTCGAGCTCGGGGTGACCAGCGTGTCCCTGTTGCGGATTGCCAGGGCCTTGGTCTCTGGCGTTCCTGGGTTGGGTGGAGGAGTCCACCTTGAGATGAGGGGCCCCGGGGAGGGGTTCACTCCCCAGGAGTCTGGGGTGACCCCTAGCGAAAGGGCAGGGGTCAGCTCCGAGCGAGGAGGTAGGTTCGGGAGGTGGTTGGTAGAAGCCGTGGCCGCACCCCAGTGTGGCGGCCTGCACACATCCACACCTGTGACGTTCGTTGGGCCATGTGCTCCCGGTCCGCACTCAGCGGTGGGGCTTAAGCGGCCTAATGGCCGGTTAGGGCGCGAGGGCCCTGTGACCGACCGGGGCGTGGTTATCGTCTTGTTGACGGCCCAGTCAGTCCAGGGTCCCGCCCAGGAGGCGAGCTAACTTATGTGTTTTATGTTTCAGCTCCAGGACGGCAGGGAACGGGTCCCTGTCTTGTCTGCGTCCTGTGACGAGGAGCTTATGTGTGTGTTTTGTGTTTCAGCTCAGGACGGCAGGGAACGGGTCCCTGTCTTGTCCCCGCCCTCCCGCCCCTTTGTTGTGTTTTGTGTGCTGCCGCTTTTGTGTGCTGTGTTTAATATAGGACAGACAAAACAAACCATCACAGGTCAGTACAGACACTGAGACTTCCAGCATTTATGTTGGTAATGTATGTAAAACATCCACTTAAACATCCACCTAAACAACCACCATAACATCCATCTAAACATCCACCAAACATCCACCATGACCTCCACCTAAAAACCACCATAACCTCCACCTAAATGAGGCTGCTTGCTGCATCACCACCATCTGGGCTTACCCGGCTGAGTCCACTGGGAAACAAACTTTAGAAAAACTTCCAGGAACAGAAAGATCTGATTAAGTCATTGAGTATAGCATCAGAATTAGCCGACTACAATCAATACTCAGGGCAGCTTCAAGCACAGAGAAAACAAAGACACGAGGATTATGATATGTAATGAGAAAGGAGAAGACTTTATATTGGGCCACATAGAATATCCGCCTCTCTGAAAGGGCAGGAGAAAATATCCATGAACATGTTTTTGATTTGATTGACCTTTTTAGAGTGTGGTAATGGGATCTGTCACTGGGTGATGAATGCGTCCAGGCACGTTAGCGACTGGGCTTGAAGGTGCCGCTGGTCAATGCCATCGATCTGGACTGAGTGCTGACTCTAACACCAAAATCTTATTATGTGGGATAAAGAGGGAGGTGTCTGTGCAAAAGATGCACCAAAGTACTTAATGGAAATCCTGTGCCAACAACAACCATGATCCTTTTCCACGTAGCGTCTGGAGTTAGCACTGCTAGCGGGACAGGCTGCTTTTCATCACAACCGTGCTATACTGCTCACAACAGCATTCAAACTGTCACACAGTTACTTCAGTCGCCTGAAGACAAAACAGACCAGGCTGACCCGGACTGGAGAACCGGTGTCCTTGACACGGATGATACCTGTCGCCTGCTGCAACTCAACCAGAAGATGCTATCTGGAGGAAAGAGCCAATACAGGCCGCACGTCTGGTCTCTTTTGTGTGCTCTCTTGTGTTTCTGTGACACAAAGGCACCTCTGGGAGAGACAGGCACATGTATCAAACGATTTCCTCGGACCACAGGAAGGGCTAGGACCAGTGCGAGAGAAAACTGAGACAGGCCCATCAGAGTTACTTCAACTCTGAGACTCGGCAGTGGGATGTGATTTCATGCAATTTTTACATGTCGGCTTTCAAATGTATTATTATTTCTGTCTGTTCCGCACCTTTAGTACTGAACCTCCACCATGGTAACATTATGTAAATACTGCAGCTCTGTGAACACAGGTGCTACTCTCACACTGACATATTTTAGGCACCACTAGAGAGACAATTTACACAACTCATTATTCATTATTAATAAAAAGGCGCCGTGTCTACTGTGTCTGCGCTGTGTCTTCAAGAAGGAATTAAGAAGATCGGCAGAAATAGTAGATCTACGTTTAACACTTATGTGACCATGGTGCCTTCACACATACAAGGCACGTCACCTCAGATACCACACTGACGACATCTCAAATACCACACTGACAACATATCAAACACCACACTGTATCAAACACAACACTGAAGACATGTCAAACACCACACTGAAGACATGTCAAACACCATACTGACGACATGTAAAATACCACACTGGCAACATGTCAAATACCACACTGACGGCATGTCTCTCTGGCCTGCTGTACCTCCAGCCTCAGTGGCATGTCGCCACCTTAATGACTGCATTTCAGCAGCTTTTAGACTGACCTCCCTTCACTGAGATACTGGAGTTGAGAAAATAGATCATAGTACAGGGAATGAGATAAAGAAAATTGCATCAGTTTGAGCAGATCTCCTGCAGTTCAACAAGATCTCTTGCAGTTCAACCAGATCTCCTGCAGTTCAACCAGATCTCCTGCAGACATCAATAACAAAAACTCCCCAACAATGCCAGAGCTGACTATATAAAGTCAGAGGTGAGCCACCACCCTCATCAGTCACACACCACCATCAAACACACACACACCACCATCAAATACTCACACACCACATCAAATACTCATATGCCACCATCAAACATTCACACACCACCATCAATAAACTCTGCCACACCACCATCAACAAACACACACATAGACTAGAATTTTATCTTAAAAGCTCAGATGCAGTTTTTAAACCTTTAAAAAAAACATGCTGAAAAACATTTGAATGTATTTTAAAACAGATTAAATCTTGTTTTGGAAGGAAAACACAGCTTGTCTTGACTGCACAGCCTGTCTTGACACATGTTTTGACTGCAAGTCTAAGTAGTCATCTTCAAATAAATGTATACAAAAAGAATATTCTGCATTAGAGCGTCATAAAGAAAGAAAGAAAGACAAGAAAGAAAGAAAGAAAGGGTGTTTAATGTGTCAGATTTAGTCTGTGGTCTGCTTAACCATGTGCTGTGGATACTATGTCCCTGAAACTCTCCTCGCTCTGCTCTTCACAGGGAGGCACAGAGAAATGCTGAAAAATTAAGTTCTGAAATTAAATGCATCGATTGTGTGTGTGTGTGTGTGTGAGACCATGTGTCCAGGATTAAGCAGGGGCATTATGTATCCTGGATCAGGGACCACAGGCCAGTAGTCTGGTGCCAGAGGCCTCAAACAATCAATTTCACAGTGGTCACAAAAAGCCCAAACCTAATCAGAAACAGCTGGAATCAATTTTTGTCACAAGCAAACTAAACGATAACTGTGCGGACTCCTGGTGGTACATTACACAATCAGTGCAGCGTTCTCCAAGGACGGGCACAAGCTTCCTCTGCAGATCTCATATCCACCTTCAAAGGTGGCTGCATTATCTCACATCTCTAGCATCCATTGTCTATTTTTCTGCTAAAAATATCACATATTCCATTTTTCATTTGCTGCATCAATGCCCTTAATTTTTGACTGGTTAAATAAATAACAAAAAAACAAACAAACAAACAAAAATTCTAATAATAAGCATAGCAAACTGATGTTAAATTATAGTCTAATATTTAGCATGCTTATCCCAGTTGCCTCCAGACTGGTGTAAGGCTTTCTTGGTTTTAGGTGTAGATCAGGGTTATAGTCTGGACTTTCCTGGTTTAAGGTGTAGCTCAGGGTTATAGTCTGGACTTTCTTGATTTAAGGGGCTGGGATCTACTGCTTTGCTTGGATTTGTTTGATTGTCCTCTGGATTTTTCAGGTCGCATCATGAGCAATGTTTTGGGACAGCAGGCTGATATGCTGATATGATCCTCCACCTACCTGAGCTGGAGTTCTACAGGCCACACAGCAGCGTGTCCCAGATGGTTCGGGCTTGTCTGATAAGACCCCTCGTTCCAGCAGCACAGAAAGAAAACCACACTCAAGTCCTACAAAACTCAACTCCTACTTAACTCAAGTCCTACAAAACTCAACTCCTACTTAACTCAAGTCCTACAAAACTCAACTCCTACTTAACTCAAGTCCTACAAAACTCAACTCCTACTTAACTCAAGTCCTACAAAACTCAACTCCTACTTAACTCAAGTCCTACAAAACTCAACTCCTACTTAACTCAAGTCCTACAAAACTCAATTCCTCTACAAAATTCAACTCCTACACAACTCAACTCCAGAGCTGGAACTCCCTTGTCTTTTTTTCGTCAACCAAGTCTGCCCCAGCTGTATTATTAATTATTATTTATCATGTAATACAATAAAATACTCTATACATGCTACTTATTTTCATGTGTTCTGCTTACATGCTTTAAACCATTTCACCCTTTTTTTTTTTTTTACCAATTTTTAATTTCTCCATCAAACCTTTGGCAACACTTCAAATAAAGTGTGAATATTTGTCATGCCAATAAAACACCATTGAACTAAACTGAATTGGGTGGGGGTGGTTGAGTTGCACAGCAACAAGCTTATTAGTTTAATCTGAATTTAGCTGCAATATGTTTTAGTTACTCCTGCTATTACAGAATTAGCATTACTGCATCTCAACATGATTTGGATGTAGTTTTTTGACAGCTGAGGCACTAAGCTTGGTGTAATTATTATTTGTTTTTTTCTGATAGGGGGGGGGGGGGGGGGGGGCAGGAAGAGAACTTGAAGTGTGCCGTTTTGTATGTTGTTCCCTGTAAGCCATGTCTCATTACACTGAAACTGTAGAAGTGGCATGGAACTGAGCAATGTGTTTAAATCAGCCAAACCACACACACACAAACACACACAGACACACACAGACACACACACACACACACACACACACTGTGGTGTTCTCTGTTCTTTTAGTAACTCACATTCTCACAGCAAGCCTTTGTTTAGTTTATGGATTTCCCACATTGGCTATCTCTTCTCCACACACACACACACACACACATGCTCACAAAGCAGTAGTAGCAGTAGCAGACATAATACCTGTGTGCAAGTAAGGATGCAGATGGAAAGAGACACAAAGAGAGAGAAAGATAGAGAGAGAGAGAGAGATGGACATAAAGAGAGTGAGTGAGAGACCCTATGTGATAGTGAGAACCTGAGAGAGAGAGAGAGAGAGAGAGAGAACGAGTGTGAGAGAGAGCTGCAGGCTTTAATTTAATGCAGCACCTCAGTGCCTTCATGCTGCTGTATGATTGAAAGGCTTTTAAGCTAACAGGCCTAAAAACTCCAAGCTTCTTCAACCCTCCCAGCCTTCACAAAAAGCTCTCAGAAAGACGCTGGGGGTGGGGTCTCCATCACCAGATAGGCCTGATTCCAGACCAGTGAAGGAACAGCAAAAGCAGAATAACATTTCAGGAGGATGAGTGGTGCATGACTAATCCCCTGCCCCACTGATCCAGCGTCAGTGCTACACGTCTTATGCCGTTCACTGCATTGTGGACCATTTGGAAAGATGGAAAAACACAGACAGCCCGCAGACGCTGTGTCACTGGTCTGAATGACTGCTCAATCCCTGCAAACCGTTCACGCTTACAAATCTATCAAAACGGAAGTAGGGCTGATTGTGGAGAGAAGCTTTTATAAGTTATGAAGTGAAGTGCAGTGGTTTTCTAGCACACAGTGTACACCGGCGTCTTGAACTTGATGCAGGTCCTTAAATGTTCTTTCTCATTCTTGTCATCCCCGTGGTAGGACCTAGCCCTTCGGGACCTAAACGAGTCTGTGGTTCACTTGTTTAATGTGATTAATGACTGTTTGCGAGGATCTGTCGGCCACCCCAGGCTGATGGGCAGTGGGCAGTGTGCTGCGTTAGTCGAAGAGGGTGGCTCTACCATAGCATGAAACAGATGGCATCAGACCATGCGTGACTGTCCGACTCCTTCGCCAGCTGGCGCGCTGGTACAGGGACGTTCTTCTGGCATAGACTGACACCTCTGCGAGAAAGGTACCCCCTCGGAATGTGCCGGAAAAGCGCCGTTTGCCAAGGACATGCAACATCGTAACAGGTCTCAGAGCAGCAGTCCCTCATGCCATCGTTGGTAAGCGTCTCAGCTGGAGAGGAGTCTGACAACTAGTGAGCAGACAGGCGTCATGTCGTAGGATCACCTGGAAGGGAGCGAGTCTCCCTGATCATTGTACTCTTTGAGGCTGTCACAGTCAGACTAGTAACTCGCCATCGCAGTTGTACTTCAGCACAGGACCTTAAAATATTAATCTCACTCAGATTACCTTAAATCACCCTGAGGAACAACTAACAATCTAATTAGTGAATAATCCGGAACCATTAAGCAAATCAGCTACCAGTTCATCACATTAATTAACAAGCAAGTCATGGTTTCAGCTCCACTTTCACAAAAGCTTTTGGAGTTGATGGTGGATGCTTAGAAATCTAATCATGATTAAACCCCCTGAAACAGGTCTCGCTTGTGAATATTCATTCAGGACGTCTCCTTGCAGATTTCTCAAGAGGTTAAAGTTGCTTTGTAGTGAGGACAGAACCTCACAAACCAGCAAACCTTAAAGGAAGCAGTGGGATTGCTTCTTTAAATAATAATTATTAGTATTATTATATACCAAACACACAAGATATAGGCCTGTCAGAATACAGAGTAACTAACCAAAGAGAAACGTGAAACATATGCTCAGTACTATACTCGGTTCTTTTTGTTCAAACTTTTTGCGGCATTAGTATGTAGAGTAGATAAATGTATAGTGTGACATGGAAAAGAGAAATGGTCTATATGTAGTGATGCCAAACCACTCTGGGACATACAGACAGGGGGGACAATGGTAGTCATGTGAGCAGTAATACTCATGCTTAGAAATGAATATATATATATATATATATATATATATATATATATATATATATATATATATATATATGAAATTCAGCAATCTGTTGCAAATGTCAGATATTGTGTCTGTGACCTGAATGTATTGAGTAGTTTAGATTTTTCTGTTGTTTTACAATGATTCTCCTATT
>NC_135222.1:5922913-5972913 GCF_052324685.1 Brachyhypopomus gauderio | reverse complement strand
AGAGGAAACCAGAGAAAGTGGACAATTAGCACACGCTGGAGACAACGTTGTAGATATTTAGCATCTTCCCTTCTAAAAGGAGCACACAACATTATCACAGAGTCTTTAAACCTGACTTTGTTTCTGAAACTAATATTATGCCACAGTAATATTACTTTTTTCATTTTATTTCTTTTTAAAAGCAAATGCATAAAGACATTGTGGCAGACAACAATTTGCAGTAAAAAGACGCAGATACGGAGTCAAAAGGAGAACACCAGTGTGATTTATTTTTTTATTCTTGGTTGTTGGAGGTTTTGATATGAGAGCTTTTTGTACATTATGGTCGTGAGCGGTTAGCATGCAGTGGTAGTAACACAATGGTATTAAAGTATTTTTTCCATTTTATCATTATTATTATTATTTCATTACCATGAGGAGATTATTCTTTCATTGTAAGACTTTAGTTGACATGTTGACATTTACATTAGTTTATCTTAATATTTTTGTATTTTTAGAAAATTCTGACCATATAAAATTAAAATTCATCCTTGTGAAACTGTGATTCATATTTTACAAACTGGGCAAAGGTTGTACAGCTACGTTACAGGCTGGGCCAACTACAAGCATGCTCAGGACCATATATGTTGTGTATTTTCATTCTATAACTGGTCATGTACATAAAAGTGCAAAATTTAAGAGGTTCATGTACTTTATGTTTGCACTCATCGTGAAGAAACTATTTTAGTTTTAAAGAGTTTCTCCTTTCAGCACGAGAACTGGGGGTCACACCACCATTCTTCATAAAATGCTAGTCATTGCATTGACTACACACTTAAGCCATGTCCTTAAATTTCAGGTTTTAGCATTCACACCAAACAGTCCATATTTCTACAGAAACCAGGCAAAATGTAAAAGGTCAAGGTCTTGAAGTCAAATTCCTGATAGACGGAGGAAACGTTTCCCTATTCTATGTTTTTTTTGCATCCCATTACCCTTTAACAAATTCTCTGTGCTGTGATATCGTGGGCATGGCAGTGGTGCTGACCTTTATGAAGACAATCAATGCTTTTGCAGAAGAAATGCCTTGAGGGTAAAGCAAAAGAAAACCGAGAGAAAAGGCAACATTCTCAGGGTTTGGGAGTGGAGTGGAGCAACAGCTCAGATGCTGATGCAATCACCCCGAGCACCGTTGGCTGTTCCCCCGTCCCTCTGTTACCCCGTCCTTCTGTTACCCTGTCCCTCTGTTACCGTCCATCCATGCCTGCGTTCACACCAGTGACTACAAGACTCCACCATATTTACCTGTTCTGCAATAATGACTTGGCAATATCGCTGTGTTTTAAATCCTACAACTTTTAGCAATGTCATTGTGTTGTTGTCATGTGTTGATCAATACTACACTGACTACATATGATCCAACTTCTAACCAGAATGAACTACTCAATCATGACTGTAATTTCAACTTTTATCATGTAGCTTCTAAGAGGTTCCGTAGATATCCTAACCTACATTTCTCTGAATGATGGCTTAAAAGTAGCTACACTTTGTCTAATACTTTAGAGTAGCTAATACTTTAGAGTATTCTCGTTTCTACCTCGTATCTCAAGTTCTGCACCAAGAACGAAGAATATTGAAATAGACATCAAGTACATGACTGAGATGAATTTCCAGAGCATAAAATTTTAAAGCCATACAGTACTGAATAAGAAACGAATGATAGTGGAAGGTCCATCGTTTGTCTTCAAGTGCTCTGTAGCTACAGCTGTCCGTGTGATTTAGGATTGATGTAATACTCCACCTCCTGTAGGACAGTGCCACACGTGTACATACTGTCTGTACCTGCCTTTCTGCATTAATGTTTTTGCAAATGAAAACAATGTGCTCATAGGATCATTGAAGTCCTCTAAAGTATTCTATATCTATGTGGAATTTGTAACATTATTGTTAAAGGACAGGCTGATTTGTTAAAAGAATATTCCAGCATTTTTCAATCTAGTCTTTATATATTGCATCTGTGGTAAACGATTGATTGCCACAAAACGTTACCCTGTAATTCAAAAATTCACTGTCAAAGAGCACTTTTAGTGACAGCCGAAGGGTAGTTGTTGAGAATGAATTTTATGTTTCAGGACGACACAGACATGACAGAATGTCTCACCAAAGCTGCTGTTATGTAGTTTTACTGGAGGAGCACAATGAGAAAAAATTCCAATTACCTAACGTTTCCCTTGGGTATCCTTGCTTTCTGTCCTGGCAAACCTGTGCTTACTTTGAGCTGAATGACATTAGACTAACAGTAATGCGTTGCCACAAAGTATTCTGCAAAAATAGACGTTTCGCATAGATATTTATAGACAGCATTCAACACCTGGCCTTAGCCTTCCATTAGAAGCGTGTCTTCAGTCAGATGGCTTACCGGGAAATGTGTTGAAATGACAGTCCATGGTAATCAACCATAATGTTTCCTTAACTGTGAAGGAAAAAGCTGACATGAGGCATTGGAATGAATGTGACTAATTTGTGGATGAGAAGTGAAAAATGATTGCAAGTAAATTAGTACTTTTGAAGAAACTTTCCTAATGTTTTCAGAGAGTGATAAAATTTCATGCCAAATTTGAAAGTGTGAGTTGATGTTTTGGTTGACGAGAACATATCCTGTAGCTGTGGTAACTGAATTAACAGTGCCTCAGTTTCATTTAGAAAGATTGTTCGTTCTGTAACACTTTCAGTGTGCATATAACTAATAATATCGTTCAAGCAGTAACGGGCCATGTGATCCCAGTGATACCGAGCGAGACGGAGAGCATGGTCTGGTGCTGAACGCTCTCTGCAGGATGGCCGAGGAAGATGGCTTCACGTCCTATATAGGGTGCACTATCCTTCTGCAGGGCTTTATTGTAGCCTTCAGTGATGGAGTGCCCTAATGAAGCCGCTTCATGCAGACCATACACATTGGGTCTCAAATATATGCTCATAATACAAGAAAAACAAGCAAGTGAACAGCAGGTTAGGGACCCATTAGCTGCACCCAGGGAACACTCTGATCTTCTGTTTCAGAGGAGTAAGCACTTTGCAGTACTTTCTATGGTGGAGAGTGAAAATGCATCCCTATTTAGGCAGACTTTGACTTTTTCAACATTTTCCTGACAGTGGTTCAATGCTGAACTGCCTGATCTCTCTACCATCCTCTCTCTCTGTCACCCACACAAATTCACATACACACTCGGTTTGTTACTCATACACACACACACACACACACACACACACACACACACACACACACACACACACACACACACACACACACACACACATGCGTGCACGCACACACCGTTTGCCCCTAATGAAAAGGTTGACGAAAACAATGTGAAGAGAGTCATTCTCATTACTGAGGCAAAACACGATTCAGACTTGCTCCCCATTCTGTCGGGCTAAGCAGCCAGTATATCCCTAAAGAATACTGGGAGGTCCTCCTTGGACCTTGATCTGGTACATGCTGTTTCAAAGCTCACTCTTTGTTCAAAAATGAAAGCTGGATATGTACAGACATATCCACAACAAACTTTAAGTCCCAAATATAGCAATAACTTGATATGCTCTAAACACCACCATTTGCTGTCCTTAAAACAGAGAAACAGGACGCTGAGGTTGAGAAACAGGACCCTGAGATTGAGAAACAGGACACTGAAGTTGAGAAACGGGATGCTGAGGTTGAGAAACAGGACACGGAAGTTGAGAAACAGGATGCTGAGGTTGAGAAACAGGACACTGAAGTTGAGAAACAGGACGCTGAGGTTGAGAAACAGGACCCTGAGATTGAGAAACAGGACGCTGAAGTTGAGAAACAAGGTGCTGAGGTTGAGAAACAGGACACAGAAGTTGAGAAACAGGATGCTGAGTTTGAGAAACAGGACACTGAAGTTGAGAAACAGGATGCTGAGGTTGAGAAACAGGACACTGAAGTTGAGAAACCGGATGCTGAGGTTGAGAAACAGGACACTGAGGTTGAGAAACAAGGTGCTGAGGTTGAGAAACAGGACACTGAGGTTGAGAAACCGGACACTGAGGCTGAGTAACAGGACACTGAGGTTGAGAAACAGGCCACTGAGGTTGAGAAACCGGACAATGAAGTTGAAAAACAGGGCGCTGAGGTTGAGAAACAGGACACTGAAGTTGAGAAACAGGATGCTGAGGTTGAGAAACAGGACACTGAGATAGAGAAACAGGATGCTGAGGTTGAGAAACAGGACGCTGAGGTTGAGAAACAGGACACTGAGGTTGAGAAACAGGACACTGAAGTTGAGAAACAGGATGCTGAGGTTAAGAAACAGGACACTGAAGTTGAGAAACAGGATGCTGAGGTTGAGAAACAGGAGACTGAGGTTGAGAAACCGGACACTGAGGCTGAGAAACAGGACACTGAGGTTGAGAAACAGGCCACTGAGGTTGAGAAACCGGACACTGAAGTTGAAAAACAGGGCGCTGAGGTTGAGAAACAGGAAATTAATTATTACAAGCACAGATTTAAGACAAATTTGCTGAATCCTACAAACAGTTGGACTATGCGTCACCTCCAGTAGCATGCTACACAACAAACAGTAAGAACCACCACTTAGCAATTATCTGGTGGCTTTAGGAATTATCTGGTTGGTTTCAAATTAGCTTCAGAATTCAATTAAGAATGCACTCTAAGCAAAATTGAAATGGGCACCTGCTTAGACTGCAGAGAAGAAGTCAACGTAAAGACTTCTATTACTGTTCATTTTCATAATGCTTTATAAATTCACTTTGTTAGGTAAAACATAAAAAGCCTGTAGATTCTAGAAAATTCTTTCATGATACATGGTAAAGGGACTTCTGGAAATCTGGAAGCAAACATGGTTGGCAGTCTATAGGAGCCATCATCATCATCATCATCATTCCACCACAGGCCTTCACTGGAGTCTTTTTAAGCATCTATAATTGAAAGTTTCTCTTTGAAAATGTTCTCTAAAGACATTTTTGGCCCATATGGTCAATTTATATCATATTTCACTCCTCCTAAACACTTTATTCTAAAAGAAGCCCCTAATAGATCTTTTTACATTTTACTGCAAACTGCAAATTTACATTTCAACAAATTATTCTACCTTCCCTTCATCATGCATGCTACTCTCTCTCTCTCTCTCTCTCTCTCTCTCTCTCTCTCTCTCACACACACACACACATCACACAGATGCACTTTCTCAGACTAAATTTCTACAAAACCTCTGCTGTGAATGACAGTGTTCAGCCAGTTGAGAGCATGCCCACTGATGAGGGCATAATTATATTTTTCTAACGCCAAGCAATCCCCAGAATGTAGAGTGCTGGCAGCATTTGAAGTGCCATGATGATGGATATTAAGTGGCATCGAGCTGCTCTGAAGCCGGGCCCCTCGGGGGGAGGTGGCGTGAAAAGGCCCCTCGTGACGCCCTACCTTCCCCAGTCACTATTCAAAAGGTCAGTCATTACTGCACCTTCACACCGGCTCTGGCGCTGCACATGAGGGCAGCAATCAGAGATCTTGGACATGCGAGTCGCTGGAACAGGGAAGAGAGACGAACATGAAGGAAAGACTAAAGAACGTGACGGAGAAGGCGAGAAGGCCGGCGGAAAAGATGGGGACACGCTAAAAACACACCAAATGACACGCGAAATGTCAGGATGCCACGTGTGCGATTCCAGAATCGGACACGTCACCCACTCCTGTCTAATTAAAATACTGCATGAATGCTGTTTTAGTCAGACAGCTATGAGCCGTTTATAGCTCTCGGGACCGTTCGTTCATATGATGTGCTGCCACGATGGCTCTGATTAGTGACAGGGATTAATGGCTGATTCCTCCGGGCACTGCTCCCCCACTCAACCCGTAGATCAGCACTGCCACTGTGTAAACAGGGGCTTTTCTGTAATAGGATAACCAAGATTGAGTAAAGCCTATTAGAGATAAGCTGGACAATTCAGTATTAGTAGCTGCGCAAGTGAATCATGAAGGCATGTGGGTGAAAAAGTGCAGTGTGGGTAATTTTAGGTGTCCTGGTTCGATCACCCTGAGGTTTTGTTGTGGCTGCATTACTGCGGATAGTAAATAATAGTAAGTGAGGTTAAATTGGGAATGTTTTGGAGGAATCAAATATCCATCTACAAGGTATATTTAATCGACAAGGAAACAGAAAAGCAATTGGGATTTCCAGCATTGGGCTGTGTTGGTATTTTTAACTCAATCTGACTTCTTCATGATCAGACTTCTTCTTGTACAAAGCTCTTTCCGAAGGACAGTATGCTGCTACCAAGGCAACAGGCCATCGAGGTTGAGAAACAGAGCAGTGAATTTGGACAATTGTGGTAGTCCAAGCCTGGAATATACAGCATAGCCATCAAAAATCACATGAGGACAGCTTTGATTCATCCAACTCTAGTCTACCAGTCTTACCTGCTCTACCTGTATACCAATCTACCAGTCTACCTGTCTGCCAGTCTACCAGTCTACCCATCTCCCAGTCTACCTGTCTACCTGTCTACCAGTCTTACCTGCTCTACCAGTCTACCTGTCTACCAGTCTACCAGTCTATCTGTCTACCACTCTTACCTGCTCTACCAGTCTACTAGTCTTTCCAGTCTTTCTATTTAGTACTCAGTCTGTCCTGAAATGCTTGGCATGAAAGCAAAGCTGCTAAACACAGTAGCAAAGGGAAGAAAGCAATCTTTCTTTCTTCCTTTCTTTCTTTCTCATTTTTTAAGCGAGCTGTGTTTGGCAGCCACTTTGTTTGTTTGCATTCATCTGATGCTCCACTGCAGCCTTAATTTCCCCTCATTAAAACTTGGGAGGATTTTGTTTGTCCTTTGCCTGGCTTTAATCTGTCTAAACCCCCCCGCCTGCCGGCTTTGATCTTCATCTGGAGTCGGGCCTCATCAGTACCCTGAGCCTCCGTGCAGACCTCCCCTCCCTCCGCCCCCATCCCCCCATCTCTCCACCCTTTTTGCTCCCCTGTCCGGTCCCTCTTTCCCCACCTCAACCCTCTACCACTTCTCTCTAGAATTAGACCCACCATGTTTCTGTTTCTCAGCACAAAGAAGGCAGAAGGCGGTATGAAATGCAGAAGGCAGTGTGATTCATAAATGTGAGAGATGGTAAGAGAGACGTCCTGTAGAGACTGATCTGTGATGACCTTACAATGACTCTGAGGTGAGGAATGGTGAGAATCTTCACTGGTTCAGTCCTGCACGGATGGTAGCACCCCAAAGAAAGTACTAGTCTTTAGTGACCAAAGAATGAGACAGCTCCTGATTATAAGACATTTACCACTGGTATAAAAAGGTGTTTTTTTGTGACACATTGACAGGAGACACACTTGTCTATTACTGCCTTTGAAACAGTGAGGATAATGTGGCTACGTTTACCCATATCATATCATTTGATGTAATGTCAGGCAGCTGGCGTGGAGACACAAAGACTGAGATGCTCTCAGCTAGTCAAATTGATTTGCTAATGCTCATTGCTGTTGATGATGATGATGTCTCTGAGAGCAGCAGTAAACTCTGTCGACTTTAACAAGTACAAAACTCAGCTGTGCTTTGAGACCACTAAATTTTACATACAAGATTAAATGCACTGGTCAATTAAAATTGATGTGACAAAAACGTCAACATAAAAGGTAACATTTCGAACATTGCACATTCAAGAACATTATTACCATGCAGTCTACATATACGTGTAAAGGGGAGAGAAAGAGCAGTCCTGTATGGCAACGATGCAGCTGGACTGTAAATACTCTTACAGGACGACGAGACAATGGCGAATGGAAGCACACTATAGAATCTACATACACTGTAATTAAACAAGACACCATGGATCACAGTGTAATAAACTCAGGTATAATAAAAATGCGTATATTGCAATTACATATAACACGGCAGCCTTATGCAGTGAACATGGTACAATAAATTGTTAGACAGTACGCTATTAAATTTGACACGCAACATATTAAGTATATAGATATTCAAACCTATGCAAAACAATTGTGCAAATTACTTGTGAAGATAGCAAACCATAACAAAGCAATGCTTGTGAGGGGGACGTGAAACGGTGAAAGCCCAGTGAGAGTGCAGGTGATGTTCTGGTATGGTCCACATGAATCTGCAAAGCACCTGCACCTGTCTGATTCCTCAGCATCACGTAGCTACTAGGGCCACATGCACTAGCGCTGCACTGTTAACCACATCGTGAGAGATCTCATACCAAGCAGACGATTCGCTCACAAGCATGGCTGATGGATTTTCTGCAAATGAGATCTCAAGCTGGAAAGCTTGTGTCTGTCCCCCGCCTTAATCATTCGGAACGTTTCACAGAAATGCACTTATGCAAATGACCACAGATTTGCACTTATGCAAATGACCACAGGTTTGCATTGTTATGGTGAATGTTTGCTGCAAAATATACACTGTGAACTAAACTGATAACCAACGGATAACCAACAGGTAACTGGTCTTATGCAAGAAAGTTCCTGACAATGAACATATTGACTTATGAGGCTTGCCTTATACTCTACAGGAAACACACCCATAACACACATCTATGCTACTTTTTCCTCTAGATGGGATTTCTTTTCACTCTTTTTCATCACTGATGTCAGATCTTCAATAAAATGCTGTGAGTGACTATGTAATCACTCCACACTACAGTCGCTGCCTCAGGACTAGAAACAGCATCTACTGCCATTTGGCCTGTGACATTCCTGTAAGGAGAGCTGATAAGACAATTAAGCCTCATGACAAAAGCTATTAAACTGCTCTTTGAGTGTGTGTAGAAAATCTCTACAGGCATCTGGAGTGATAAAGAAAACTGATGCCTATGTTTGGGTAACTCATGGAGATACACAGTGCGGTTCAGATACATTGAAGTATGTACATCTGCAGGTCCCCCGAGCAGTATGTTACTTAAGGAAACATGTCCATTGCCACACGTGGAGACCCTTTTTTTATTTTGCATACAGAAAGATGAAGACTTATGTGACTCATAAACCATAGAATAATCCATAATCCATAGAATTATTTTGTTCCATAATTTCTACCTATTGGTTTGTCAGCATAATAATAAAAGTCAGCATGCTGCCACCCTTTTCATTGTGACATTTGATTGGCTCTTTAGGAAGTGGGTGAATGTTGCTGAGGTGAGAACAATTGAACTGCTCAGCGGGCCTGGAGCTATACTACTGTAGGACGAGCACACAGCGTTTAGAGGAGAACTCACAGGCTAACACAACAATGTCACCTGGTCATGATGCCATCTGGTCTTGAAGGACACACTTCTCTTTCACAATAAAATGCTTATAAGTGCTTCATACATATTGAGAGGACCATGGCTGATGGTGTTTTCTGTCATCCATAACTGTCCATCCCTGTGAACGCCACTAAGATACACAACAACTACAAACGTAGAACGCACACTTGCCAAAGAAGTGTCGGCCTCACTCTGGGGATTCATGCTGCATCAAAGGCGTCAAGGCACAACACACACTGTGGAGTGACTGGTTGAGTTCTTCTTAGGCTGTGTTTTGTGGTTCCATACTCAGCCAGCTGTGTGATGAAACATGTTCCTGCATAACTCAGACCACAGATAGCAGAAGGTCCCTGTCAAAAGGAAACTGTTCACAGTACATTCAAAAGAAAAAAAACAACAACACTGCCAGGCCATTATGCTGGTGCAAAGTCCGAGGGCATTCAGCCATGTCCAAAACAATATTCCAGTCTGTTCCTTCCACATGGATAAGAAGATAAAACAACACACAGACCAACAAACAGGTTAGAGTTATGATTTACACTGACCTGTACTGGTTTGGGGAAAAATCATGTACAATTGACCAGTGTGCTAATTCCTGGATTTAGTTCCATTTAGTGAGAACTCATGGAGTATAGTTGGAGTGCACTTTCTGATGAGATCTTTCCCTTTTCTCTCTCCCTTTTGAAGATATATATTCCTTTATAATTGATATAATACTCTTTTTTAAAATAGATACTGATGGTCTTTAATAGACATCCCCTAATGTACATGCCTGGTGTATCTAAGTTAGGCAAGTCAGCACAGAATAGATTGAGCAGTAACAAAGAGAGTTCATCAGCACTCGTTACAGTAAAGGCTGAGCTCTTTTGTCAAGCGTTCAGCCCACTCCTGTATTGTCTGCTGGCTTTCAAAAGAGAGAGAAAGAGGATCCAGTCCTGCTTTGCTGTGATTGCTACTGAATGTGGTCCACTGCTCCACAAGCTTGGACAAGCAACATCCTCGTTTAGATCTGATACCAGGAAATAGTCACCCGTTAGTTACCAACCATCAGTTATTACCTTATAGTTTTGACATATGTCTTACAACTGACATATGTGTTTTTCTTATCATCAAAATACAATTTCAATTTGTTAATTGTAATACTGTATATATAATAGTTCTCATTAGAACTACATAATATAGTTTAATATAGTATAATTAACTATTGTAAAACTATCATAATATTACTATGCTATAGAATAGTAATTACTATGGCAGACAGCAGTTTCTCACCTGGAATCTTCTGAAATATATGTATATATATATATATATATATTTAACAATCTAGTACTGTATATGACTTCACAGTCTACAGACTCAACAAGTGACTATAATGTCTTGTTCTTAAGAACTTTACAGACTTTACAACAGGTCATTCGACACTCACCAAACAATGTCTGATCACTTTACAACTGAGACAAGACTGTGTGAGTCACAGCACATAAAGGACACCCATCCAGTATGAATATGAATCAGCTATTAATAAAACAAGCTTTAGTGTGACATCACAAGTGTTACTCATTTCACTACAGTATATAAGAGCGTGCCATCTGAGAACAAAAACCATTTAACCATTTTCACAATGTAATTGCACAGAGTGCATGATGGGAAATATTGATATGAATTAATCTGGCTATTACAAAGACGTGGGGACAATTGACGATTCTGAATCAGATTTATGGGAACACCAGGGAATGTATGGAAAAGCGTTCCCTTCAAGTCAGCATGAATGCAGAAACTTATTATAAAATGAGAACAGGTACATGCTATAGATCACATGAGTGAAAATACATCATGTAGAAATGTAGCAATCAATCATCTTCCTAGTCTCTGTTTTCAAAGTGTGGGCTATATTGCAAACATCTTTCAAAGAAGATAAATAAACCTGTAAGCTGTAACCTGTAATTTGGCTATGTGCTACTTTACCCCTCAACCACTGATGTGTGGAGAGTCGTTATCTGTAAGCAGTCATTCTCTCGATGAGCGCAATTCATTTTCACCATGATTTAAGCAGTATACATGATTCAGTTTTGCTCAGATGTTTGGTGTATTACTGCATTATTACTGCATTTAAAACAGTTGAACCAACAGACTACTACTTCATTAATCACTTTTGTCCCATTCATTATTGCAGTAATTACAACATGTGTGAACCTTATATGATGTTTGGTTGACACTATGGCTTATGTCTAATTTGATATACCTTAGATATAGGTATTGACAACTTAAATCTATCAAATTTGTTTGTCACTTTTCAGCACTCTATTTAAAAGGAAAGAAAAAAATATTTGTGAATCAGGAACTGTATCCCAAAATCATCAAGGTGCACGAAAGCTAAATAAGGCAAACAGACAACATGGCTTACAGAGGAAAACATCACGTTCTTTATATCCAAATGATTCATAGCTAATGTAACTCTCCAGCACCTGACTTTGTGCATATTTGTGTGTGTGTATGTATGTGTGTGAAAGAAGTGTTCTGATTTAGTTGCTCTGTTGTTATTTAGTTGTTCATATCACAAGCCAACAGCACATGAGACTGTTGAACAGCACATGGTCTGGTCCCCCATGTGAAAATGCTCCGTGCCACTTTCATTTGGGGGGGGGGCTCAAGGTCTTTGCTAGAGATTTTCTCAGACAAATCTGTAATTACAGATGGAGGCAGTCCAGGCGTCTCCGGAGACACACAAGGATGGAAGGCTGAACTGTCGCAGGAAAACACAGCACAGTGATGGACAAGTTGATTTAATTAGGCAGCTTCCCAGGGTCGCTGTTCTGTATGTCGTATATGGAGATCATTTTCAGAGTCTCATTCTGAATGAAAATCACATTTGTTTCGGTAAACATGTCTCCGGAAGAGAAGAAGGGTGGATATGATGAACTGCAGTCCCTAATGATGAATACGTAGGACCAATCACAACAGCCACAGCTTCCTCTCTCCACAAACAGTGAATACACGATAGAAAAACAAGACATGCTCCCTACAGCTCTCAGACTACTCCAGGCATGTCATCCTTTTATTTATTTCTGATGTTTGCTGACTTCATTCCTAGGATGGGTCTGTGAAATATAGATGGCTGATGACACCGAAGATGATCTATGTAGAATTTGATTATTTCACTTTAATGACAACAGCATTTGCATACTGAGTGCTGATTGTACATTCAAATCAAAACCAGTTTTTCAGGAATCTGTATTTAGCTTTGCATGTGTATATGGTTCAGTGTTCAGTTCTTTCCTGGGGGGTGGGGGAGGGTCCAGTTGGGTATCTCTGTTATTGGCTGACACAACAGCCCTCCTATGAAAAGCTCTTGTCTCATTTCCTTTGTAGTGCATTGTTGTGGGCTCAAGGTCTTTGCAGGAGCGTGTCTGAGACAAATCTGCAATTATAGATGAAGGCAGCTCTGGTACCAGCATGGATAGATCAGCTGTCACAGGATGGGAAAAGCACTGTGATCCAGGGTTTAGTTAATTAGGCACTTTGCTTGTGAACCAGAAACTGAAAATGTCCTGTCATAAGTGTCTTATCCTGGAGGGGGTTGTTTTTTAGATATCTGTTTCTTTGTTATTTAAATGTACGTTCTGCCTGCTTTTAACAAGTTAATATTAATATCATTATCAAAAACCTATTAATCCAACCCTCTAGATTCAACTTGTTTTAATTCATACCAAACAAGTGCTTAACACACAATCAACCACAAATGTTCAGCCAATTTGACAGTGCTTTGGAAACTGATATAAAACATCTGTGAGCTAATAGACATCTGTTCTGTTTACACAGGTGTTAATTCATGTGGCGTTAATGCATTTTGCTTCATGTAAATGAATCAAAACAAAATGAATTCATGGGCAGGCTGATAATTTTGTGCACATTGGTTCAAATTCTGATATTAAGCAGCTCTACTTTATAAGTCACACCCATAGACATAATGTCCATCTCCTCTCCAACTCTCATATGTGATGTGTGTGTTTTAATGAAGACTGAAATGTGACCATCAGCAGTTTTGTGATTCCCTGTAACAGGCTGGAATGCACGTTGTCAGAAAAAAACCACCCACATTACGCGAGAGGAAGAAGAACGAATAAATGTCCACTTTAATATTCGCCATAACTCACGTAAACTAAAAATAAACGCTAACGAGCCATTTCGTGTTCCTGGACACTTTTCTTAGTACAGCAGCTAAACAATAGAGACGTGCGAGTTTTAACTTTTATTCCTTTCGTTTTAGAGATGTAAGCATTTTCAATAAAGCCACATTTATGAAAAAATCTTCATACCTGCGCCTCTAACACACCTGACTGATCTCAGTACCTCCTGAAGGCCCTCTGGATGTTACAGCACGGTGCGATGTGTAATGTTATGTGCAGTCCTGCTTCCTCAAGGCAATACTACACAATACAATACTAATACTACACTAATGCTACATTCCGACTCGGTGTCGGTACCGTTTAAGGCGAAGTACGCCCGGTACACCGGGTTCCAGGTACCGGAGCTTAGAGTCTTGACGCAAGCCAATTGTCTTTTTTCATTTTTACTCCCATTTATTTTCCAGTCCACAAAAGGCAAAAATCACTTGGTAATAATCTCTCCTGACTCACACCATCCTGTCTTTTTTTGTCTCACAATAATGTCATTTCCACACAGCCTCCCTAAATAACCCAACGGTCACCTGGATGTAGGCTTAGCTTTGGAATATTGTTTTCCAAAGTGTAACTGGTTATAGAATTGATCTTTTTACCTGGTAAAAACCCCAAATCCCTCATATGTGTTCGCATGATTCCAGACAGACAGGAGGGAGAAAATTCTCTATTCTGTTCGGAATATCAACGGCAAGAACAGCATTAGAGATAGTCAGCCGCCTTTAACGAGCCAAACGATGGAGAGTAAGAGGGTTACTCCACACACACACACACGCACACGCACACGCCACACGCACACACACACACACACACACACACACACACACACACACACACACACACACACACACACACACACACACACACACACGCAAGCTTTTGTGTGCAGAAATGCGCTTGAGAACGAGCTCGGTTATCCGTTGTAGCGCAGAAGCATTTTGTTGCGCGCTCCACATCACCAAATATGCTCGGCATCACCAAATGAAAAAAATAATAAACAAGAGTGTGAAAGTCAGTTCTCAGGGAGTTTGGTTGGAGTGTGTGCGTGTGAGTGTGTGACGAGGAGCAACATAATTTCTTCTGTTATGTTTCTGAAATTTCTGAAAAAAAATACTTGTCAGTAAATGTGGATATGGGCAATATCCAAGAAAGTATCAACACGCCACAGTTTGAGATAAAGCTATATCTATAGGCTACATAATCACGCAGTACTGCCTGTTATTCCAAGATATACTGGATATATGTAATATATATTGTAAAAAATATATATTGACCTATATATATATATATATAAATATATATATATATATATATATATATATATATATATATATATATATATATATATATATATATATATATATATATATATATATATATATGATTCATCTGAGCCATTGCTTGCTTTAGTCCACTAGACCAGGACATGGAGGTTTCCGTGTGAACGTCTGTCTGTACTTGGACATCCACCAGTTTCCAAAACAAACGTATGTGTACAGTGATATTTCATATTTAATATAGTCTATTCAGTTTTCTTTTTTTCTCAGCCCAAGCCTGAAGCGAAGAAGTGTGAAAAGTTATTCATGATGCTCCCAGTAACGATGAAACATCGAACAGAGTAACAAAGTGTTTTTGTGCTCATCTGGAACACTTTCTCAAACAGTTAAGATGATATTAACGCCGATCTTAGTTTTCTGTTCAAAGAACTGTATTAGCGCAATGATCTTAGACAAGATCATTAATAACTGAATAATGAATTTGATTCAGTCTATGTAACGACAGGTTGCAAGGGCCATTCCAACTTTCTCTCGTAAAGATGAGTCTCAACCGACGACGCTTTTCTTTCGCTCTCCCGTTTAAAGGGCGAAACCTTGCAAGGCGATTTTCTATCTCAGTCAGCTCAGTGCGTGTATCTGTGTCCTGCTGAATCTCCACTAGCCTTTTCGTTCATATATTTACAAAAACAGTAATCTACAGTGTACCAACCAAACACTATTTCATTTTCGATAATACTTTTATCATTATACATTCACTTACAGTTACTCGCCCCCAACCAAACACTATTTCATTTACGATAATACTTTTATCAATATACATTCACTTACAGTTACTCGCCCCCAAAGCTGGAGTAAAAACACTTATCAGTACGACGAGGAGCATCCTGATGTTTTGGAATCCCGTACTATGAAGAGGATACTCCGGTTAGAGGCGAGCCTACTTTCCCAACACCTCGGTAGCTCCAGCCTTTGGATAAACAACTCCAAGACGTTTGTTTGCGCTTAGTCTCTCTGCACAGAGAGGGGGCGTCTACAAATGAATACTGGATGTCTGTACCGAACCTCTTATGGAACTGGTCTATACCCGACCCACTACTCTCTCTCTCTCTCTCGCTCTCTCTCTCTCGCTCTCTTTCTCTCTCTCTCTCTCTCTCTCTCTCTCGCTCTCTCTCTCTCTCTCTCTCTCTCTCTCTCACGCACTTACCGTGTACACATCTAGTCGACTCAACGTAAGAAGTGTAAAGTCATGGTAAATAAGCACATGTTGGCTAGGGTCTCTTTCTTTCAAACAGTACAATCAGACCAACCCTGGACGACGTGACACTAAACGCGTGAACCAGTTCAGCACTCGGACAGCTCCCCAGACACGCGTTTACTCAGTCATGTACATTTTATACATACACAGTACAAAGAAATATAGCTTATTTTGTCTTTCAAACATTAAAATTAAAGAGTATCGTCCTTCAGAGATCGTACAGTGGCGTATGTTTTATTTTGTGGAACAATCGATTAAATAATCGATTTCGAATGAAACTACAACAATAAATAAAGTTAAAACACGCACGGAAGCTCTAACAAAATGGTGTGTATATTCTGTCTGATCCAAATATATACTTATGTACATATGCTACGTGCTAATAAGCAAAAGGACAATCTCTTAGTGGTTTGTTTGGCCAGATGTCTGAATTTGTAGTTAATGCAAGAACGAGTTTCCTATTGGCTTTGAGTTGATCCTAGATGACGAGGACAAAGTCCGTGACCATGCGAACAATGACGACGAAAAATCTGAATGAATGCACGAGACAAAAGCAGAGCAACTGATGCTTTGCGTCAAAATAAATTCGGTAAGTTTCCAGTCAAGGCTTATTCTTGGTATGTATAGAAGCATCTCAAGCCCGTCCAGGTGACCTAATACCTCAAACCCTGATGCACGAGGCATGCAGCAAGGCATCAGGGCATGCAATAGCCTACTACTAACTTGTATATTCTTTACTGGTCAGTCACCTTAACACATTTTTCTTAGTGATATGAGGAGACTGAAGGGGAAAAGCCCCTAAGAAGGGCACGTAAAGAAATTCAGAATGTGAGCCACTCAGGGATTAGAATGGATGTTTGGATTAGCTGTTTTTTACTTATGATGTTGTTAATTTGTTTAATTATTTATGGCCCTAAAATGTAACACTGATGTTTACAAATGTCTCCATTGCAGTTTTTGCCATAAAGGGGGGGTTGTTTGGTTTACAAATAGAAGAACATAGAAAATGTTGTTCATTAATGCATTAATTTTAATGCTCATGTCAGTTCCCCAGTAAAGCAGGAAACGTACGGTACAACCAACACCAAGTTAATGGTTTTCATTCTGGAGAGAGCACATGCACTGTTGTACTGATGAGAAGCAACATCACCGTGGATGAGAGCATCTCCCAAGTGATGCTCATGTTCATTTATTTTTGAGTGTGTATTTCAGCCAGTGTAGATGTAAGTACTCTTGAATTTAATCTAACATTCTGCACTTTAATCTGATATTACTAATCTTGTTTTCAGAACCAATATATGGCTGTATAAGGCAGAAGCAAATACCAGACATGCTAATGAGGGTCAGCACTGTTTGATCATCTCAACTTTAGCTGTTGAAGGTTTCCATTCATAGTTACCTGAAGGAAAGTAAACTGTGTAAGTCATTAGAGTTAACTGAGTGTTTCATAGTAGTGTATTTATTCCTGGCTTTAAGTGCCGGCCATGTGCTATAAAAGACGTTTAAGGCCATACATCAGTATGCCTAAGAAAATTATATTTGCTGTGACAGTGTATGCCTCTGAAAATACATGCATTTCCAGGTTAGTTTGCATCTCAGTTTATGATTCACTAAAAAACAATAGAAAGGTTGCATAAAAACTTTTTCCCCAAAGTTTAACTATCACAAATTATAATAGTTGTAATTATAATTATTATATAGTTGTATTTATAATAGTTAGAATAGTTATCACAAATGATAATAGTTTTTTATCAGTTCACATGTTTGAATATAGTATTTCATCTAAAGATGATTGATGCATAAACACATTCAGTAGATCTATAGTGTTCAATGTAAAGATGGCTGGTGTACCCACATTCAGTAGGTCTACAGTGTTCAATGTAAAGATGGCTGGTGTACCCACATTCAGTAGGACTACAGTGTTAAATGTAAAGATGGCTGGTGTACCCACATTCAGTAGGTCTACAGTGTTCAATGTAAAGATGGCTGGTGTACCCACATCAGTAGGTCTATAGTGTTCAGTGTAAAGATGGCTGGTGTGTACCCACATCAGTAGGTCTACAGTGTTCAGTATAAAGATGGCTGGTGTGTACCCACATTCAGTAGGTCTACAGTGTTCAATGTAAAGATGTCTGGTGCGTAACTACATTCAGTAGGTCTACAGTGTTCAGTGTAAAGATGGCTGGTGTGTACCCACATTCAATAGGTCTACAGTGTTCAATGTAAAGATGGCTGGTGTACCCACATTCAGTAGGTCTACAGTGTTCAATGTAAAGATGTCCGGTGCATTACCACAGAACTCTGTATATTCTATATTAATGAAGAGGTTGGATCCAGGTGACACCCTGTGACAGGTTTCTAAAAATCCCATTGTAAATAAGTGAACAAACCCAACCACTCATGTGTCTTAAATTATAATGTAGTAGTTCATGTGCTGGATGTGATCAAAATTGAATATGCTGTAAATCAAAGGCAAAGCGGTGGGGAGATCAAAGACGTGCCACTTCAAAGAGCTATTTCAAAAATGTCACCGAGTTGAAGAGCAGCCCCTTGAGTTGATGAAGAGAAAAGAAATAAACAAAAACACTGAATGTCTCAGCCAAGAGGCAAACTAGACCAACCCAAGTACGTATAATCTGTGGGAGGTGGTAAATGCAATAAACACATACATAAATGCAATAAATGTGATGCTTATCACTCACATCACATAGTAACAGTAATTAAATACATAAATAATACATGATGATTTAATTATTTAAAATGAAATCTCACTAAGATAAGACACATATACAGAGAAAGCAAACTTCTAACTGTTTAAAAGTTTTAACTGAACCACCATCTAGTGCACAGCGTTTTTCATTACTGGAGAATCTCTGCAGACAGTACTGGGTTTGAGGGACCTGAGTCTTATTGCTTAGAACAGCGTCTTGTCTCCCAGAAGCCTGCTGCACTGTGGGCAAACCTACTGCATAGAGCACAAAAATGTTAGCATGCTTTGCTGGCACTAAATGTTAAATATGAAGTCCCTTGGACCCCTTGTTTATGGGCATTTCCAATACAGGGAGGTAGTCACACATAAAAAGAACCATAACAATACAGTGTAAAAATAAGGTAATTATAATATGGGTCAGAGGATTGTGGCCCGAGTACCTGACTGCAGCATGTGAAAAATGATCTTGAAGTTAAAAAGTGACTGATGGTCATGTTGTACAGCTAATGAGCTAATAGATATGTGGACCTGTGCTTTAAGCTGTTAATGCAGCAATAAAAACATGCTAGATTAGTGAGAATTGCAGTGATTATAATCACCTTTAAACTCATCACGATCACTCTTACTTGTCCACGTCATGAAGCGACAAGGTTGTGTGTTCAGCTAAAGCTGAAGGAAACACAAATATATACTTAGATGTGATCCACCTGTGTTCTTATGCAATTATGAGAATGACTGAAGAACAGCAAACACTTTTCTCAAGTACACAGGTGTTTATTGCTTTGTGTGTATATTTTTGTGTGCTCTAAAGTGTCATTGAGCATTGTGAAAGGTGCAATATAAATCTAAAAATATAACAATATGAATCTAACATTAATATAATTCACTCTGAGTCTGTAAAAAATAATAACAACAGCAACAACAAGAACAGAACTGAAATGATTCTAACGTCTACCAGGACCTCTGGTCATAAGACATAAGTGTTCAATGTCCTGATGTCCTGACGTTCTGATGCATCACTGTTCACTCTGTTGTACACTGAAGGTTCCACTGCTCTCCTCCATAAGACATGACAGTAACAGTGAGTAAATCCAGAGAAATGAAGCGTGCCTCTGAAACTGCACACGCTCCGTGTTTTTCTTCTTCATTCCTCACCATCCGTTCCTGCTCATCAGTGATGCCCTTCGCCTTATGATGAGAAACCACAAAGACTTTGGTCTCTACAACAATTCTGAATCAGTTTCTATGAAATGCATGTGATATTATTTCAATAACCGGAGATGGAAACCGAGGTGGAGGTGGGTGGCAGAAACAGAGAGAGAGAGAGAGAGAGAGAGAGAGAGAGAGAGAAAGCACATGAGAGAAAGTGAGCAAAAGAGAGAAGCAGAGAGTGAGAGACAGGAGAGAAAGAGAGTGGAAGTGTGTGAGAGAATAAAAGAGGGGAAGAGAGAGTGAGAGAAAGTATTAATTCACATCTTTCACTTGTTCATACTCCTCAGCCAATGGCAAGGACAGTTTGGTAGTGTTACACTGGTAGTTGGTTATTCCAGTTGTCCCTGTGGTCCCCCCCCCCACCCCCTCCCTCTCCATCTCTCCGTCTCTCCATCTCTCCGTCTCTCCCTCTCACTCTCATATTAGACGTTTAGTTGTGCTGTTTGATGTAAAGGTTATCTGGACTGAGCAGACGTTTCCAGTGGCCCGACACACCGTGCTGTCTCGCCTCTGCCTCTCCAAAGCTCGTCTGAGTGCTGTCTGGTCTGCATATCATTATCAGGATAACTTAGCTTCAGTGCCTTTACTTAAGCAAATGAACCCTACGCAAGAACAGATGCCAAATCTCTCAGCCACATCCCTTGAGGTTCCAAGGGTAAATCTGTTTGGTTTAATGACCAGGCCTTATGTGAACTGAGTACTTGTTGTGTTTGACTTTAGGCATCTTATATTCAGAGGGAATGTGAAGTTAACAGAGGCTGATGCTCTTTGACATGATGGAGACACTGCTGCTTGTTTCCATAGCAAACTGGAGGGGTCACTGTGGTTTAGAACTGAACCTTGCTTGCTTCCACAGAACTGACAATCTGGACTGAGCACTTGAGGTTCTGGTAGTAACTGTGTTTTACGAAGTGTCACAGAAAGATTCCATGGCCTTAGGCCAATAGAAAGGCAAATGGAGAATTAAGAAATAAAGGAATCTCAGAGACGTTTGTGAGGAATGGCATCCCGGATGTAGATGAACCCTCGGACAACTGTCCTCGACATGCTGCAACATGGAAGAGAAGATTAAGATTAAGATTACACAACTGCAATAATCCACTTTACGCCTGGATGACTGACATTGCATTGTTCCTACTGTAGTGTTCTTTGCTGGGAGTCATTCCGAGATTAGAAACGAAGAGGAAGTTTGAAAGAATAAGAAAGGCTTAAAAATTATAAATCAATAATGATACTTGTTCAATTATTAATCCAGGATACTATTTCTGCAACTGGGTCTTTTGGATCTACAGCGTTTTGCATTCTTAGACTTTCATCCCATTAAATATTGATGAGAGGAATATATATTTCCATATTTTCATTATCTGCAATCTTTAACAAGTGTATCAACTCACTATGTCTAGCTTGCATGCAGGCTAGTCTATTCAACCTGCACATGCTGTGGACCTTTGTTGTAAAACCTAACATGCTTTCTAAGGTTTGCTCTGTAATGTTCCTTCTCCTCTCTCTCTTTCTCCCCTCTCTCTTGCTCCTCTCTCTCTTTCTCCTCTCTCTCTCTCTTTCTCCTCTCTCTCTTGCTCCTCTCTCTCTTTCTCCTCTCTCTCTCTCTTTCTCCTCTCTCTCTTGCTCCTCTCTCTCTTTCTCCTCTCTCTCTCTCTTTCTCCTCTCTCTCTCTCTTTCTCCTCTCTCTCTTGCTCCTCTCTCCTTCTCCTCTCTCTTTCTCCTCTCTCTCTTTCTCCCCTCTCTCTTGCTCCTCTCTCTATTTCTCCTCTCTCTCTCTTTCTCCTCTCTCTCTCTCTTTCTCCTCTCTCTCTTGCTCCTCTCTCTCTTTCTCCTCTCTCTCTCTTTCTCCTCTCTCTCTTGCTCCTCTCTCCTTCTCCTCTCTCTTTCTCCTCTCTCTCTTTCTCTTCTCAGTGTGAAGGAACTCTGCCAGCTAATTCATCAATGACATTAGCTGTGGTGAGAGAGAGGTCTGGTTTTTTTATTGATATCTTTATTTCATTTATCAATTTGTTATTTGTATGTATGCATTTTCTTTTGATAATTTGTGGATAAAGTCATACCAAACTTCATATTGGAGAGAGGGAGTGAGACTGAGAGAGTGATGGAAAGGGAGAGGCTCAAAGAGAGAAAGTGAGAAAGTGAGAAAGAGTGACAGTGAAAAGTAGGGAGAAAATCAGAGTGAATGAATCTTTTCTAGACTAGGCTGCTTTAACAGCCTTAGGTGAGAAAATGAACCTTTGACAAAATGCCAAGTTCCCTAGAGCCTAGACATACACCTAAAAGGTGTGGCCCCAGCCCAGTTGAGTGGGTGATGTGTGTGGGGGTTTGGATTTGCACACTCAGGTAGTCTGTGCACTCTGCTTATAGAGTTTCCAAGACCAGATGAATGAAAGTCAATATGGGACCTATGATCTATTGCCAGTGCTAATGGAGATAACTGTAACTTTACATTAGGATCTTCAACTCTGTCCTGTCTATACCGTACCTTACACGTCCTGTGGTAGTGAACGCACTAGATTAAAGTGAGAAACGCTACACAATTGTCTTGGGAAGCATGAAGTGAACAGGCACTTCAAAGACTCATTAGTCACAGGACAAATACTGTACAGTATACAGATCATACAGTAGCCTTTTCCTGTAGACGTCTCCACTGTCCAATCAGCTGCAGCCTTTTCCTACAGTCTTCTCCGCTGTCCAATAAGTGACACTCTCTTTCCTGACACACGATCGTGGGATTCTCATTTCTGTCCACAGGCCATCGGATCACCAGTCTTCCTCCATCTCTTCCTTTCTCTCTTCTTCCATTTCTTAATCTCTCTCTTCCTCCATCTCGTTCTCCATCTCTTCTGCCTACATCACTCCTGCCTGCATTACCTCTGGGCATGACAAACCGATCAGACCCGTGCAAGTAACACCCTCAGTAGCTGGGATCCAAACCCAGAGCTACACTGACAAATCTCCACCCACATTCCCTGCAACCTGTAATGCCATCTGTTAGACGACGACCACCACCACCGCCCCCACAGTGAGTCCGCATGCAGCACAGGTACCGGAGAAAACTGTATTTACTCTTGAAGAAGAGCTGTGTGCTGTGGCCCCCTTCTACTCTCCCTGCTAGCTTACGTTGCTGATTGACACCTGAAGCAGTCTGAAGCAGCCTGAAGCAGTCTGAAGCAGTCTGAAGCAACTTGAAGCAGTCTGAAGCAGTCAGAAGCAGTCTGAAGCAGTCTGAAGCAGTCTGAAGCAGCCTGAAGCAGTCTGAAGCAGTCTGAAGCAGCTTGAAGCAGTCTGAAGCAGTCTGAAGCAGTCTGTTTCCACAGCCCATACCTACACACACACTGTGCTTTAGCATTTAAAAGGAAGAGAGGCCCAACATTGATGGCTTCCTTGACTTTGTCTGTTTGCACGAAAATGCATAATCTATAATCTAAAAAAAATAATAATAGAAATAAAATATATAAAATAAATAATAAATATCTACTGTTTATAACTAAATACAAATTTGTGAACTCAGATTTTTTCATTTTCAGTGCTAAGGACATGACCAAGCACTTTGGTGAATTTGTGAATTGTGGTTGTATTGCACTGTGGCAGGCCACTAATTCTTATGGCTTAATGAATCATTGTGTGGTGGCATTCACTGGCTGGTCAATACTAATAAATGCTCTTGTAGGTGCCTGATGCTCTTCATAAAACAAATCTCGAAATTGCATCAGTTTAGGCTATCTAAAACTTTCCTTCCCATGTGCTTGTGTGTCAGTTATTCTCGAGATTTCCCTCAAGTGAAGTCATGTGTGTCATATAAGATACCATGTTTTTATGTGTGTGTGTGTGTGTGTGTGTGTGTGTGAGAGAGAGAGAGAGAGAGAGAGAGAGGGGTCTGTGAATGGTTTTGTATGTGAGGTTGGGCCAGTGCCTGAAATGATTTTGCTTGTGTAACAGGTTAGCTGTGTCTGTGATTGTAGACGCGACTTGGCATGGAATGGCTAGTTGGTCTGAAAGAAAGCAGTCCCGCTGGGTGGAGTCTGATCAGGGGACATGTGTCAGAGGCAATGCTGAAAACAAGGCTGATACTCTTCAGGACTGAGGGTGAGGGTTTCTCTTGCCCTCACATTCTCTATCTCTCTCTCTCTCTCTCTCTCTCTCTCTCTCTCTCTCACACACACACACACACACACACACACACACACACACACACACACACACACACACACACACACACACACACACACACACACACACACACATACACTAATAATTGTTTCTCTTTGTTTAAGTGTAACAGAGAGAATTGTTCCGCTAATTGAGCTATGGTGAGAAGGCAAAAAAATCACACTGCTTTGTTTTATGGTGCATTTTGTTTTTATTTACATTTTCTTACACATTTTTAATAGAAGTGGTTTGAAATGTGAAAGGCAAAACAAAGAGGTTCTGTGTTTAGAGTATTTTCATTCAGACAATTGACTCTAAACAAGTCATACTGCTGTATGCTCTTCCTACTAACCTCATGTATCTGCCTGTCTATAAATAGACATTTTTGTATGTTTTCTTCACTTTCTTGTCAGCTTAGATTTATGCCTTTGACTCATACAGTACAATAATCTTTTATGATTTTCCAATGAATTTCCAATGAATTTCCAATGAACGAGTTCCTCTAAACTAATTATTTCACCTTCAGTTAATAAAATCTGTCACTTTAAATAATAATTATTTTTGCAATGTTCAGTTTTGTAAATGTAGCCAATTTATTTATGGCTGAAATATCAATATAATCAATCAATATATATATATATAATATAGAATAATAAATAATAAATCAAATAATTATATATATATATATATATATATATATATATATATATATATATATATATATATATATATATTATATGCATATATGCATATATATAATATGCATATATGCATATGCATATTACACTGAAGGCAAAGTAAACAGTTCGATGGTTGCACACACACACACACACACACACACACACACACACACCATGTGCTAATTGACCTACATGCTCTCTGCGCTGCGGTGCTAGGAGTGCACTGTAGACTAAAGTAAAGGGGTGTGGTGATTAAGGGTGGATGAGAGCCCGAGAGCTGTGTGGCTCTGAGAGACAGATGAGATGATTAGAGCTATGGTAAAAGAGGCTCCTTCTGAAAAGGGTTCTTACATGAAATGCCCCACTGATGTGCACATGCAGCTGAGCTCGTTAGAGCACTGTGTGGAGAGGTAGAGGAGGAGGAGGAAGACGAGAGAACGAACAAGAAAGAAAAAAGAGAAAAAGGAGGAAAAGGAAAGAGCACTATGTGAGACAAGAAGAGTTTAGAATGATAGAAACAGAGGGAGAGGGAGTGGGAGACAGAGGGAGAAACAGGGAGGGGGAGAGGGGGAAAGAGAGCAAGAGAGAGGGAGAGGTGGGAGGAGAGAGGGAGAGGAGGAGAGGGTGACAGAGGGTGAGAGAGAGAGGGAGAGAGAGAAGGAAGGAGAGAGAAAGGAAAGAGAAAGAGACAAAGGGAAATAGAAAGGGAGAGAGAGAGAGAGAGAGAGAGAGAGAGAGATAGAGAGAGGTGCCTACAACATAATGAGATGAGTCTATGACATGTTGTGGAGTCTGGGATGAGAGTGCAGGGGTTTGTTCACACACCATGCAGGCATTCGCCAAGAGAACCCCACCCATCTACACCCAACCCACCTCCACCACCACCACCTCGTGCGCATGAGGTCAACTTGACCTGAAATGCTGAGAATGCATGAACGTGCTTACAATGTGGAAACATCCATTAACATATGAAAAATGTAAGAGGTACTAATACCATATCATCCTTCAGCCCCTCCCCCCCAAAGTAAAGACACCTCCCTTGTGTGCCCCCCCCCACCCCCAAGTGAAGGTACCCTCCTCCCCAGCAGTCAGCACATGACTTTTACATTACCCTTAGAATGTAAAATCTAATTGTTAGCATGCCCTTCTTTGTAGTGTGTGTGATAATGAGTTGGTGAAATGGAGAAATTCCTTTTTTTAAACAGACCTGGAAGCACAAAGTTTTTTTCTTTAGTGACAAAAGGTAAGTCTTAATCCCAGCTGGAATTAAAGATACAGCTACAATAGTCTTACAGCCATAAAACTGCTGGTAGGTAAGATTTGTTCCAGGTCTAGAACAAACTACACTGGCCTTGAGAAAGGCACTGAACCAAAGGCCCCAGGACACTCACACAGCTTAACAACCCTCCTCCTCTGTCTGACACTGGGCATTCTGATTTCAGTGTATAATATAGACCATATGCTGAAATTACAACCCATATAATGCCATCCAATATTCTTCTATGACAACCGTGTCAAGGCATTTACAAGAAGAAGAAACAACAACATTTTGCATTAGTAACGGTCAGTTTCTCAATTTTGTCTTGCATCTCCAGATCCTTTGCTCCAGGTTCAGAGGTTCAACTTTATTTTTTATTACCTACAGCAATTTACTGGAAATATCTTATGAATAATGAAGTCTGTAAATACCCTAATCCTTTGTCATACTTACTGTTTGCTGATATGCATTTTATTGCCAATCAATATCAGAGCATGCTTTCTCTTAATAAGACTTAATCAATAGACTCTGGGCTCGTTTAACAGTGTCTCCTGAAACTTTTCTTTCTTTGACAAGAAAGCTACCTGACAATTTATCAGTGTTAATTGGATCTATACTGTCAGTATTTGGGTCACAAAGTAAGACATTGTCCATAAGTACAGCTTGGCTTCTATTCTCCTGTTCTTTTATTAACTCGCAAATGATTTGCACAAACTTCGTATAGCTAACAATATTTTGAATGCATATGAAAATAGAGCTAACTTCTGGGAAGAAGTCATTATGCTTGACATTTTACATAATGTAAAAACAATTTGATACTTTTTATTGGCTTTTAGCTGAAAATGAGAAAGTGAAAACCAATAGTAAGGGTTATTTCGGACTGTTTGCAGCGACGCCAATGTGAGTCTAATCAAATGTTTGGGCCATCGATATTTGCATAGCCACTCAAAGCTAGGCTTGGTATGCAGGTGCCACACCAGTGAATTGATTGTGGTTTAAAGGGCGAATGAGAAACCGTGTGTGCGGTGGGCATGGGATGGTGGTGTTGTGGGTGTTGTGGGGGAGGTGGGTTGGGTGACATCTTCACATTGTCTTATTGTCACATTGCACTATAGTTACCAACATAAGAGGTAAAATGGTAGTGAAGTGCACAAGGTTTTCAGAGATATCTATCTATCTATCTATCTATCTATCTATCTATCTATCTATCTATCTATCTATCTATCTATCTATCTATCTATCTATCTATCTATCTATCTATGTCTGTCTGTCTGTCTGTCTCCAACTGTCTCTCTCTCTCACACTCATTTGCGCATATTGCAAGGCACATGTGAAAGAGAAGCATGACTAAGCTAACTGCTGTCAGTCATAGATGTAGGCTTCCCAACTTAGTGGCACGCTAATATCAGACAGTATGTTAGCAGAGATATGAATGCAACACCAGCAGACTAACACACTCATTTAAACAGCTGCAGCGGTCATGCTTGAGACCAGCATCGCCCCATTTGGAAGCAAAGGGTGGAAGTCAAAATAATGTCAACTCAGAAAGACATCAGTAAGCTGCCAAAGTTCCAGAAGGTTACAGAGATGGCGTTTGGCTACAGACCAAATAGAGTGGACTGTCTGTGAGTGTGTGGACTCTGCTAAAAGGTTATCAACACTGGGAGCCAAACTACAGAGACACCCAACAAATAGAAGCCAAACGAGTAAATGCCCTCTTCACCAAAGAACCATCTAAATACAGTCTTATTAACAATGCAACAGGAGCTGAACTATGGACCCATTCAGTTCTGAACAGCACAGGATGAACATAGAAGGGAATGAAGCATCACATAACACCAGTGGTCAGTGGTTCAGAGATCTCACAGCAGAGCACCACAATCTTCCAGATCAGGAACCCGGTCAGAATTGCATCAGCAGATGCCCAAGAGCAGGTCCATGACTCATCCATGCCTTCTGGCTAAAGAATCTAACAGCTCTGCATGGCTGACTTGCAAAACAAATGAACCAGCTAGTGGCTATCAGCTCACATTTGGCCTGGTTAACAGCAGGCAGGACAGCAGTGGTCATGAAGGACCCTAACACAGGCCAGACCCTGTCCTATTACAGACCAATAGCCTGCCTGTCTACATCAGGGAAGCTCCTACCAGGAACAAAGGCCTCCAAACTGATTGAGCATGTGTGTGGATGCAAGAACACTGCTTAGAAGAGGACTAGTAACAACACCAGGGACTCAAAACACCGCCTACAGACAGACAAATCAATCCACCAGGATTCCAGGACTAGACAGACCAAACTAGGCATTGCCTGGCTTGACTATAAGAGAGCATGACTCAATGCCATACACCTGGATCCTTGAATGACTAGTCCTGTATAAAATCAATAAGACCAAGCACAAAGCACTAGATCAGCTCAAGCAGGGGTGTTTCACAGCATACAAGTCCCAAGACATAGACAACGTGTGTGCACAGGAATATCTGAGATGATCCAACACCTAGTAGCAGGATGCTGGCAGGGAAAGCACTGAGAGACAACCAAGTGCCAGAGATCATATACAGGAACATAGGCAGGACATATGAGCAGGACAAGGCCAGAGATCATATACAGGAACATATGCAGGACATATGAGCAGGACAAGGCCAGAGATCATATACAGGAACATATGCAGGACATATGAGCAGGACAAGGCCAGAGATCATATACAGGAACATATGCAGGACATATGAGCAGGACAAGGCCAGAGATCATATGCAGAAGATATGCAGGACATATGAGCAGGACAAGGCCAGAGATCATATACAGGAACATATGCAGGACATATGAGCAGGACAAGGCCAGAGATCATATACAGGAACATATGCAGGACATATGAGCAGGACAAGGCCAGAGATCATATACAGGAACATATGCAGGACATATGAGCAGGACAAGGCCAGAGATCATATACAGGAACATATGCAGGACATATGAGCAGGACAAGGCCAGAGATCATATACAGGAACATATGCAGGACATATGAGCAGGACAAGGCCAGAGATCATATGCAGAAGATATGAGCAGAGCACCCCCAATTCCAAAGGAACGTATGAACAAATGACCATACATAGTATAGAAGATGATAAGACACAGATATCAGAAGTGGTAATAGATGGGAGGTAGCAGCACTCTATTGGGTGAGACTTCGGGTTGTCAGGTGAAAGGTCGTGGGTCCAAGTGTTGATTCTGCCATGCAACCACGGTTGGACCCTTGAGCAAGGTTCCTAGCCGGCCCCAGGAGTACGGTACAGTGACTCACCCTACACCCTGACCCCAGTTTCCAAGACAAACTGAAAACATGTGAAGACTGCCATTTTGTTGGCTTGTACTGAACGATAACAGTAGATTAAATCTTAATGTGAAGAATGTCGAGATTGTGGAAGGTTAACATAAAGGTTGTCTCAGTGGTGGTGGGTGACATTACTGTAAACTGCAGGGATAAGTCCAGCAAATCCCAGAAATCCTCACTCTCAGTCCACAAGAGCGTAATCCTAGGAACTGCAGAAATTGTGCACAACACTCTCAGACCCACAGACCTCTGGCTGAAGGCCTGCGTGTGAGGAAAGAGATGTGATTACCCACTGGAAGGGGGGAGACAGGAAGTTATTAAACACATCGTGTAAATATTACTGTCAGGCATTGTCTGCAAAATTTCTTATGACTGCAATGCTCCTTAGATTCAGATTACACTGAAGCATGTAGATCGCACAGGCCCTTTTCACACATGCGACAGAATATGGTTGAAAGAAAAACTAAATGTGTTCTAGCATTTCTCTGAGGGGAGATCTGAGTGAACTTGAGCTAGAGTTCAGCCGCCGGTTTTATGGGTAGACCTAATAATATTCCCAGCAATATTCTGGGTACACTGGAGTGTGAACAAATGCAGAAATCTTGCCAGGTTAGTGGATGTCAGTTTCCCTTCATGGCTTTTAGCTCCTCACGGCATCGCCGTTTCATTTCCGCTTGTGCTTCGACACAATGTATCATTCAAATGTTATTGCGAGGTTGTGAGGGGGGGGGGGGGGGGGGGGTGTTCGTCAGCATCGCTGTAAAAGACAATATGGCAAGGTTCTGGGTTTTATATCCGAGAAGGGCTGTGGAATCTCTGACTCCTCTCCTCCCCTTCTGATTGGTCCTTTTCATGTTTAAGCTTCACATTGGCCCCTCATGGCCATCTAGACCTGTATCGATATTTCTTGGCTTTGCATTCCCTCTATTCTGGTTTACAGTTGTGGATTCATGTGTGATCACCCTGCCAGTCTCTGACGCATTTTAGTTGGGATCACTGTGACTAATAAGAAGCCCAACACTCATGCCTCCCACACCCTCGACCTTCTGCGCAGTACTCTGGTCTGTTCGTGGCACCCAAGCAGCAACCGGATGCCAAAAAGTACGAGACTCATGTCACAAGATTCATGTTTATTCACAACTGTTGCAGTCAATTCATGTCACGTTTTTGAATCATTCCTTTGTGTCCACTAAAAAATATTACCAAATCCACTATTTGCAGAACAACAAAATGGATCACCGGGTGTGATTTGAGACCCTGGAAACAAAGGACCACAAATTGCATAGCCTATATATAAAGTCAACAAAATGTTTTCATTTGTTAGTGTGCTTTAATTTCTCTAAGAGAGAAGCCCTCTTGTTTTACTGTTTCAGGAGTGTATGGCCGTTGGCTTAAGTCGTGATGGTTGAAGGTAAAACCTAAAGAAACACTTCCACCCTCCTGCTCATCAGTCCTCAGCTGAGAAAAAACACCACGTCCTCCTTTGTGGGTGGAATTTCGTTCAGAACTTGCAATGGATGAAAGGTTTGACTGTTCTGGATTAGAGCCCATGTAGGTGTACAGAATCTATTTCTGGAAATGGTTCGGTTTGACGTAGCACAGGGAAGAATGAAGCCTTCCAAAGGAGAATCCCAGCAGTTATATATTTGACTCTGCTCATCCACCTGCTCCACCTGCTCCCTCAGCCGCTCCACCAGTCCAGATCCTGGGGGATGGCGCTGTCAGTCATTCCCGGGCGGGCTGAGGAGCTGGGGAGCCTCGGGAGGGGAAGCAGACCGAGCCCCTTGTCAAGGCACCGAGTTGGCAGTCGATGCGGCTACGCTGCTGGCCCCCACTGAGCCCTCCTGGCCCCCGAACACAGCCTGAGTCCTGAGCACACGTCTCCGGGGATGAGCATGGAGTGTGCTGAGAGAGGCATGTGCAGAGACTCTGGAACACACACCGGGCCTCATGGCTCATCCTCGAAGCAAGCAGCACTTGGACTGTATGTTTTGGATCCTTGGTTATCGGTGTCTTGCAGGGTTAAAGTCCGTTTCCGTCTTTGGAGCGATACGGTTCATTGATAATTTGTGCATGCGCACTTGAGTAAGGTTTTTGTAGTGATTAATGAGGTGGTCTATGAAAATAACATTTGGTTGTACATGATGCACAGTCTGTGTGAGAGTTGAGTGACTTTGATTCACAGACACACTTACTCAACTTTACAGATCTGTTCAGCTCATTATAGACCTGCCCACTCCCCATCTTGGCTTTCTCCTCCTCCCACCTTGCTTCTGTCCTTTTCTCCACCTCGCCTGTTTTCTCCACCCACCTCGGTTGAGTCCTCCTCCCCACCTCGGCTCTCTCCTTCACCCTCCCTTGCTTCTGTCCTTTTCCCCACCTCGTCTGTGTCCTCCACCCACCTCGTCTGTGTCCTCCACCCACCTCAGTCAAGTCCTCCTCCCCACCTCGGCTCTCTCCTCCACTGCACCTTCACTCTCTCCTCGGCATGGTTTTTTTTTGTGCTGTTGTCAGCCACCTGAGGCACCCTAAACACACCTTCTCTACAAATGTAGATGGAGAAATGTTCCCACCCTTAAATTCCCTCTCCTCCCTGAAGACCGAGAGGATGCTGGAGAGGGTTTGCTCTTCAGAAAAACACGACCCCTCCATTGTTTCTCAAAGCTTTAGAAACGAAGCACATATCAAAATGTTTTTGTGCAATGTTCGAACGATTGCAGTAATAAGATTATAAGATTAGAAGTGTGTGTGTGTGTGTGTGTGTGTGCGTGATAGAGAGAGAAAGAGAGAGAGAGAGAGTCAGAAAAAGTAAATAGAGATTGAGAAGTGTGAGTGGATGAATGCTGTGTAATCTGCAGTATCAGGCAGGGTGTAGTCCTGGTGGCTGTCTGGGTACTGTAGTCCTACACACATGCAGGCTGCAGCAGTGGTGTAAAGGTCATGCATGTCAACGGCAGCTCATACACGGAGACACGAATGAACCCAACAGCAAGGTGTGCAGAAGAGCACTTTTACAATAAACAAACAAACCAAAAGCATATGTACTTTAGATGCTGGCTAAGTGTCATACAGCATTTAAACAGAGGTGGGCATTCCAGATTTACAAAGTAAAAGTCCTCACCAAGATTTGGTCAGGGTTCCTGGATTGTGTTGATTTCACTAATTTTTCCTGGCTTGCACTAATTAGAAAATCCAGCAAGCTTGAGTAAAATCCTGTGAAGGAGTTTTACTTTCTGAACCTGGAATGTCCACCTCTGCCCCTAAACCTGGAAACTGGTTTAATCATACTGTAAAATTAAATGGTGACTTTATGACTGTAATTAAAATATTGTTAAAACATAAAATATTGTCTCAGTGGATGCCTTTTATGTAATAATGGTGGTCTCTTCACAGCAGTGTAAGATTTTGATTCTACTAATATCTGCACTGCTGTACTTTAATTAAGGGTCATGTATAAAAGTTTTCCATCAGCATAAGACTAAGTCTTTGAACCATGTAATAAGAGTCATCATAACTCAAACACAGCAAAACAATCATATTAATTCATCTTGGATGTGTTTACCGAACAAATCAATTTGTCAAAATTAACTTGCATCCTGGCCTAAACCTAGCAGTTGAACCACCCAGAGAGATTATGTGTGTGAGTGTGTGTGTGTGTGTGTGTGTGTTTGATGAGTGAGGGAGTGAAAAGTGCTGGTCTTTCATAACTCCCCCACTCTATTGACTGTTATCCACTCTTATTTGTGTGTGTGTGTTTCTGTGTGTGTTTCTGTGTGTGCGTGTGAAAGCAAGAGATTAATGTCCATCTATGTGTGTGTGTATGTGTGTGTGTGTGTGTGTATGTGTGTGGGTGTTTGTGTGTGTGTGTGTGTGTGTGTGTGTATGTGTGTCTGTGTGAGTGTGTGTGTGTGTCTGTGTGTGTGTGTGAGTGTGTGTGCTGAGCTGGGGAGAGACCGATGGCTCCAGCGTCTGACCAATAACATTTACTGGAACACTCAGAGTCGTTAGCACAATCCCTCTGTCGCCACGGCGACTGTCAGACTATGGACCGTGCTGCTCGGAAACCAACTTTTGCAGTGTGTATCAAGTTAACGGCCAATTTGTCAGAAGCCTCTGTGCTCAGTGGCCTCCTTAATTCATCTGCCTGTATTATAACTCCTGTTCGTCAGACAGATATATCACAAAAGGTTTTAACACATAAAGCCCAGGGCCCCATGAGAGAGACATCAGACATCTGTTTTCTTTAGATTCACAAGTGCTTTGCATCTGATCTGTTTTTCAGTAGGTAGGTGATAATATATACCAGGGAATGTTCGAACGTGAATCAGCAATTGTTCAGAGGTTACGGCAGCATTCCAGTCATGCATCTCGCACCACCGTAACTCAGAGAGACGGTGACAGAAGGAGGCTGTGGGTGAAAACTGATGATACTGAACAGCGCAAGCTTGACTGTGATGGACGGGATGGGAGAGTGAAAGTGTGGCTGTCTCTGCCTCGGTTCTCCACGTTGGTGCCATTCTCTGAAAAAACTCATCCATTACTGAGAGACTCGGGTTTCAGGGCAGAGACAGAATTGGCTGCCTTGTCACTGGTGGTTCGTTCACACTGTTATGTTTTACAATCACACAGCATTATTGTTTTTTTGTCTCCGGAAGTGACCGGAAATCAACCACAATCATTTGTAATGTGGTAGGGATTGGCTTACATATTATCTTATCACCATGCCCATTAGCTACTCCCTGGCCATAATTGCGCCGAAAGTCTAGCTTTATAATTTCCTTTATGGATTTTCAGTAACACATATAACCGTGTGCTTATATTCAAGACAAATTTTATTTCCGTGTCTCTGGACTCATTAAACCCGTGTTACTGTGTGTCTAATCGTTAAGCTCCTGTCCAGAGCGTCTTCCGTCTCCCTGACAGTGGTGAAGAAGCCGTATTCACTCGTGGCCAGTGTTCGTGCAGAGTTGAACAAGAATCTGCCAAGCCATGACCGTACCAGCAGACTCTGAGGTCAGCTTGACTCGTGAAGGACACTGCTTCCTACAGCCACTGATAAACCATAGGACAGAGAAAACCATGCTATCATACAGTGTGCACACGTATGGTAAAAGGTTCAGGAAGTAATTATTTTCAGTTTTTTCACCTTCTTCCTGCTGTCGTTATGTGCTTGCCGTCCATCTCTGGCTACAGTAATTAGTTCTTTCACAAAGGATCTGTGTGAGGCGGTGTGGTCTCTGCCTGTGTGACATTTTCAGCAGGACTAGGAGGGTCACTTCAGAAATGTATTCCATTACAGATTACTGCTTAGTGCTTACCTATTAAAAATGCATCTGTAACAAAATCCAAAAGAGTTTCGTAATCTGATTACATTCCCCGACTTTTGTATGACTCTTTAACCTGTTAAGTGCCAGTGAGTTGGGGACCTCCGGTGCTCCTCCAATGACGACAGTATGAGTTCCAACAAGACCGCAAAGCTCCTGGATGTGCGTAGTCATGGCTCAGGAGTAAACAACAACAGTACCAGCACTAGAGCCTTGCTGATTGGTCCGTCCGGTGCCGTACGACACCCAGTCCTCACAGATTCCCCCAGTGTAGACATCCCAGAGAGTTGGAGAATGTTTTGACATCACTGAGAGCAAAAGCTCTTCATCGGCTTTACTTGACTGATTGGACTGCAGTAATCTGCAATTTACTGGCAACTAAACACAAAAGGAAACACACCCACACACCACAACATGTTCTGCGCACTTAAATGCAGGCTACACTTGAGGAGGGACCATTCGCTCGATAAGGACCATTAAAGGGAGGGGAGACAGTGGGGGATCCTTGTTAAGTCTTGACATAATCCAGCTAGTTAATCACCATATTTAAAAAACGTGCCAGTAATCTTATTGTTGTGTTTTTTTTGGTAACAGTAACAGATTGCACTCCGTAACTCTGTAACATGTTCTGTTACCATACTTGATTTTCGGTCACTGGTTCTGTGTAGTAGAAATAGGACGGGCCATTAAAGGCAGCTATTCACACTCTTAACTAACAGATTCTTGCACTGGCTTGATTAATTTCCAAGTGATTGAAATGCTTCAGTATTTCACTGCAAGCTTGGATATCAAAGGCAAGATATCTCTGAAATAAGTAACTGAGTACAGTATTTTTTAAGTAATGTTAAGTAATGTTACAGATGGTATTTCTCTCCCATGTGTGATGTATATCAAGTAGCAGATCAGTTAGCTTGGTTCTGCTATTCTTGATTTTAATTAGCACCTTGAATGAAACCAATTATGGATTCTTTATTGCACCCACGCGTTTGATAGTGGACCAGCCATATGGAGGACTTGACATGCCAGCCAATCAAAACAGAATAAAGAGAACAATAGGAGTTCTCAAAGAATGATTGGATGACGGGACGACTTGACAACGATTTAGAGATGCCACTGTTAGACCAGCTTCCTTGTCGTTTAGTCAGAAGCTCAAATTTACCTTCATTTTCAGATGAATTTTCATCTATTGTGATTAATTCAGAATTGTGAAATCACTATAAAACTCACACAATAGGTGAAGCACCCAAAGAAAGCAGACGATTTCAGGGCTAAGGGATGACTAAATCGGGGATGAAGGTGTTGATGTCTGTATATTTTTGCCAGTGTCTATGTACTTACAATAGCGCAGAGATCACTGTATGCATGAACAGATCTATCAGGTGTCTAAGCTTTGAAAGGCCATTCAGTTTTAGCTTCTCTATCTCTAATGTGTTCATGGTGATGTGCTTGTCAGGAAATAGCCTATAACACACACACACACACACACACACACGCACACGCACACGCACACGCACACGCACACGCACACGCACACACACACACACACACACACACACACATAATCATGTAGGTTACCTAAACCTCTGCTTTGGTATACCCAGAACTTTACACAGTGTGGATGTGAAAAAAAGCCCAGCACCGGTGGTCCATCATCAGTATGAGCATTGTGTGCTTGTGTGTGTGCATTGCTAGTTGGTATTGGAAGCTACAAAGCACATATATAGTTCCATGTATGTGCACGCATGCATGTTCGAGTGTGTGTTGCATATTTTGTGTGTTCGTGTGCAGTGTTCTCGACAGTGATGAATAATGATTTGTATGGCTGGGTGCCTAAGTGAGAAGTAGTCAGCCCGTAATGGGGAATGGAATCGCCATAGAAAAGCCACATGTACTTCACAGCACACCATTTCTATTATCTTTAAATGGCACCAAGGACATTTGTGGATGGCTGCCCCCCCCCGTTACTTCAGTCATCAGGCAGTTTGTAAAGGGCAGAGCCAGTGCTTGCCCTCCCTCCCGAAATAAATGACTGTTTGTTGCGTTCAATACGTTTAGACATTCTGGAGCTTACCGTGCGTAGAACTGACAAGTGTTGCTGTAAAGGAAAAAGACTTTTAAAGCGCTGCAGGAGGAGTGTGAGGGGAAAGTGGCATGTCTCGCGGCGCTTGTATTTATGACAGCAACAGACATTTGCAGCGCACTGCTATTAGCTGTGAAAGTAAGAGCAAACTATTTGAAGAGCCCATCACGGCCTTCAGACAAGGGCCCGTGCGTATTCCCGCGTGCTTTACAACTTTGACGTGACTTCTGCTATGTCTCCGCGTCACTAAGGGCTTTTCAGAGCTAAATACGAGAAAGTTGGACATATCAGCAGTGGATCTTAATTGAAAGCAGTGTGACCTCATGTTCCTCGGTTAGCTGCCTGGTCGTGCTGTAACGTCTCCTACGTAAACAGGCAACGGACGCACCTGAGCCGGCCGCGGTGCAGGAGCCCTAATGCAGTGGCTCTAATGGGATTGGCATGAAATTTTAATGAGGCCTAAAGTTGCCTCACGGGCCCTGCTGTGTCGGAGACACACACTGTGCTGATGGGGATAGAGCAGACAGCAGCGTGACAAACCTCACCTGCCGAAATAACTGAAGTACCCCATGCAATCTTTCAACAAACAGAATTAAATATAATAATGTAATAATATATATATGTACATATATATATAGTAATATAATAATAATTAAATATAATAATGTAATAATATATATATGTACATATATATATAGTAATATAATAATAATTAAATATAATAATGTAATAATATATATATGTACATATATATATATATGTACATATATATATAGTAATATAATAATAATTAAATATAATAATGCTCTACTAGCACTTTGTTTTGTTTGTTTATTTATTTAATAAGATGCTGCTGTTTGAAGATAAGCAACACTGTGGGTGGTTTCAACCTAACAAACGAAGGAGTCATAAACAAATACGTAAACACATAAAATGTGATAAAAACAGAATATCTGAAATTTCTGGGAATTCTTGAGCTGCAAACAAGCCTCCAGTAGATGGTGGATGAAAGTATTTTACAGTTTGTGGCCAACTTATCCATTCACCTCTCAAATAAGCTTAAAAGAAGAAAAATCAGGTCTAGCTATAAATCTATAAATACTGCTGCAATGCAAACTTGGGGCTCTAACTCACACTGTAGCACTAATACCCACTGACAGGGAGTAAAAACCAGACAGCTGGCTGCCTTTGTGTTCCACTGTATATGCCATGTCAGCCCACAGTGTTGGGAATTCTGGTTTATGATTGCTTTGCTGTTGGTTTTAGCTTAGTCTTTAATATGTGATGCATTAATCAAGGTGTTATGTTTATTTATTGGTTTGTTCATTTATTTCAGATTATTAATTGACCATTTTAATCTAAAATTATGTAAATATTATAGCAGTTTACATTGAAAAAGCCTGATGTGTCTTAAAGTCACATAGACACTTGCAACTGGTTTGCTACATATGGATTTTTATTCATTTTACTATACAGCTGTGGTTGAGTGTGCCATAATCTGGCACTGGGAATCCATCCAATGATTTATTGTATTTATATGTGCACAGGCCTATTGTTTCTATTTTGTCATTGGAAGGTGAACAGGCATGTGCAGACATGATACAGATGTGCAAATAGGTATTTCTGGAAGAATTCTAATGTGATAGGTGTTGATTGCATTATAATGAGCAAGGTGATGATTGGATTCTAATGAGATAAGTGTTGATTGTATTCTAATGAGCAAGGTGATTATCATATTGTAATAAGTTAGGTGTTTATCGTGTTGTATTAAGCTAAGTGTTTATCTCACTCCAATTAACTAGGTGCTTATCATACTCTGTGTGTTTATGCCATTTTAACATTTGCCTCCTTTAGAGAAAATTACAACAGATTTTGCTTTTCTTTATTAAAAAACCACATCATGTGAGTGAATTTTAAATGATTGAAATGAAATTGAAATTTGTTTTACTCTGATATTGAACAGCTCTATCTGGGTATGTACAGCATGCATTGAAGAAGTGTGTTTGGTGCTGTAGAGTAGGCATTGCTGCACACAGAAGCTCGGACAGGGAATGTAATGGTACTGAATTGGATCTGGCTTGTAAGCCCAGGCTTGTGAGGACGTCCACACCAGTGAACCGAGTCAAGCGTTAAACGTCCTGCAGCATCGCTGGAGACATGACTGAGGTGCAAACGAGCATCAAAAAGGCAAAGAGAGACATCACAGACATTAAAAAAAACAATTCTTGTTTTTGTTTGTGTCTGCTGCCATGATAAACAGAGAGAGAGAGAGAGAGAGGGAGAGAGAGAGAGGGAGGAAGAGCTCTGACCATGAAATCAATTGCAGTTTTGCTGCGTCATCGGCCCATTATTGAAAATGAAAATAAAAACGTGTGTTCTGGTTTTACTTTCATCAACCACAACTCCATATGTCCATTAAATTGAGTTATGGATTCAATGTCCTAGTCCTGTCCACTTCCCTGGCCTTGCAGGACTCCGGCTCCTTTCTCGTAAAGGTTTCAATTACGCCGTTCTGCCCCAGCAGAGGAGAGGGCAGTGTGGTATTTCATGTGTGCCTCACACACATATAAACACGCACAAACACACACGGAGGAAAAGTTACCAGCCTTGCGATCAACAGATTTAACCTTGTCAAGTGTTCCACATTAACATTAATTGGCAGCTCAATATTACCATTCTCGGTGGCTTGCTGAGTGAGACAAACCCAGCCCTTTGACCTCACAGCCCTTTGACATTGCCGGCATAGATGTTGCAGTGTTAAAGTGTTAAATGGAGCTCTTTTTAAACCAGATTAAAACATCTGTGACATGAAAACCAACATTTCATTACATTTTCTAAACATTAAAAAATACCTGGTAAATTATGAATTCTGGGTAGTGCCAGAGTGGCCAATGAGATGATGCAAAATATACAGACCAAATTTTTAATATCAGACTGTTTCATAATAACTGTCATATATATTGATTTCATGGATGTAGATATGTCTGTTTCTAAGAGCAGTCATTAAAGAAATTACTATTCATTACTATTCATCAAAAAATATACTATTCAATATACTATACTGTGCTACCAGTTGCTCTGCAAACCAGCTGGATCCCTACTCTAGGAAAACCATAGAAAAAAAAACACCTCTCACCATTTCCTGACAACAACACCTTAAAAAAAGGAAAAGATACAGGAAAGGATTAAATGAAGGGGACATATTTAATCATGAAAGCCACCTGAGGTTTAGCATCGTTGTCCTGCCAAAGAACAACACCAAGGCCATTTCAAATGGAAACAACAACTTTCAGTCTGTAGACATTTGTGTTCAGCTCCTGGAATATGCATTAACGGAGTGGTGTGGGGGGGGGGGGGGGGGGGTGGTTGCCTCTTCGGCCTCTCACTGAAGCGTGCACAGCCCCACACAATATGCTTTTCTATGTTGTCAACAAAGTCCAGTTCTTGAATAGACATTTGTGCTATGTAATTTCAGTGACACTTATGGACTCTAACGCATACCTTCGAAAGAATGGCTACTTTCGCTCTCTCCATCCCTGCCAATCATCTTACTCAGCAAAGCTCCTAAAAGCCAATCATCTTACACAGCAAAGCTCCTAAAAGCCAATCCGATGTGTCCCCGTGAGCATCCGCCCATGCACTCTCCCTCCTCCTCTTTCTTTGAGGACTGGTCTTGGCTATTTTAATTATCACCAACTCACTTTAGAACAGCAGCAGGGAACATTTCCTCTCTGTGTTGTTCACATATAGAACTCACTATAGTAGAACTATATATAGAACTATACTACTGTACCGGAAGGCACAGAATGGTTTATGAACCTTAAGGGTATTTATGATGCATCGAGGTGGTGATGTGTCTTTAATGTTACATATGTACCAAGCCGTCTAACGCACAGTTCAATTTTTCTAAAAGAGACTATTGTTTTGAGAATGCGAAAAAAAAAACACATATCCAGCACGTCATATGCAATCAGTGCTACGCAGGGTTAATGGAGATGTTAATGGAGATGTTTATAGAGATGATAATGGAGATGTTGGGGCCATTCCTGCTGAAGGAATAGCAGTGAAAGTAAAATTATATGATCAGAATTTTTCATCTGAATCCACCTTCTCAGACATGTTGGAAAGCCATCTGCAATAAACTAAATAAATATTCCTATATATACCCACCGCTGCCCACACCATCATCATATCAGCAGCAGATATGTGAACAGGTCTTAGCCTCTTCATATAACACATGCATGCTTTCTTCCAGCAAGGAGCTCCAGTTCCAGAGCTATATTTACATTACAAACTGGATGCTGTCCATGGTCCTGATCATCATTCAGTGACTTCTATAGGTGCCCCAGTTATATTCCCTCAGTAAAGCTGAACATTAGATAGCGTTGCGATTTCTTTTCTTTATTAAGAAGTTTTTAAATAGCTCAATTACGGATACTATCACAGTGCCTAACAAAGGAATGCTAACACCTCTTGGCATGTGTGAGAATTTCGTTATTTATACCTTAATATGGATGTTTCAAAGGAGCCTTCATGTTGAAATCATAGCATCTTCTGCCAATTGGCTAATGACATCTTCCTCTACAGCCGTGAAGTGAGAAAAGTCCTCCTACACAGGCAGGCGTGTTCCATGCAATTTGAGTTGTCCAGGTCACAGAGCTGCTCTACAGCACTGTAGCTCACGCTAAAACATGGCGCTCATTTTCAACCATGCTGTCATTGTTTGCATATGTCCTTGGTAACATGAGGACTACAGGACTTCACATCAGCAGAGCTGGCAAAAGAGCAGAGAGAATGACAGGCCGAGTCATAACAGTGTCTGAGTGTCACTCACGGCACAGATCACTTACCCAGGGATGAGCTGTGAGCAAGCTGAGAGAGAAGGAGAGAGGGGGGGAAGTGCAGACCCTAATGACCCTTCAACATAAAGGTTTTGCCATCAGATCAATAGACACCGGCCACCTAAGAGAGGGGAGAGCGGAGTGACAGCTGTGTCTATGTGTGTGTACTGCCCACATCCGTTCCAGCTACAGTGCAAAACTCATCCCAATCTGCGTTTACCCATTGTCATTTGTCATTGTGATGTCAGCACTTCAAATTATTTCATTTTCCAGTTCCAGGAGCAGATGTGCTGGTGTGAGCTGGTGTGAGCTGGTCTGAGCTGGTGTGAGCTGGTGTGAACTGAAGTGAGCTGGTGTGAGTTGGTGTGAGCTGATGTGAACTGAAGTGAGTTTTTTCTTCATTCTCTTTCTTTATTACTCGTCTGAACTTACAATCTGGTTTCCGGTGCTGATGCATTTTTCAAGTCCCCAGTGCACGAACCTCACTGACCAGCGAAACACCCCACATCAGGACACATTGCAGAACACGACTTCTCTTTGGCTTGTCCTGCTGTGAGATGCTGTACGGTGGCAGCAGGAAACCGTGATCAAATAAAACTCTGGCCGAGCCTCTTATGAGGAAGGGGTTCAGTCTCAGATGACTTATCTGAAGCTGACAATGGTTTTCACTTATTCATATCACAGCTATGACTTATTCAGAAGGACTCTGGATGCATGGTGAGAATGGTGGTACCTCCAGGGTCTGACACTTCATCGTGCTCTGGGGGAACTCAGCAGAGGTTGATTAGAATCATTAAAAGGTTTTATTGTTTGATAGATGCAGGCATGAACAGTCTGGGAAATGCTGCCTTTTGTATTTTAGCTTGATCGATACTTTGGATGCTTTGAATACTTTGAATGCTTTGCCTGCTTTGAATGCTTTGACTACATTGAATGCTATCAACCAATTCAGGTCGATTAATGACAACAAAAATTATAAAAAATTGATTAGCTTTATTGTCAACCAAATTTCAGTCACAATCTATATTACTGTAAAATCCACTTTATTCACATTCCTAAGAACTCATTTACATTCCTACGTGTATAAACTAATGATTCAGTACCACAATGCAAAGTACCTTGATTCTCAGTTGAACCAGAGTCCCTGGCCTCAAATGTCATTAGACATAATGTCAAACACAGAGACCGATAATGGGATTCCTCTCAGCAATCAGAATCCACCGAGCACAGATGTATTAACACATTTTGCAATGGGATTTCCAGGCCTCAGAAATGTATATCCTGACCAGATTCTGGGCTTTGTCTGGAGGTAACCCAGTCTGTGGTTCGATGTCTGGGGACACACAGCAACCACAGGTAATAGGATGGCAGAGCCTCCGATGCACAACTCAGTTCAATTATTCAATGCCCTACCTGTGCTCACACTGGGACCTCATACGTATACAGCAGCAGAGAAGCAGATTCTCACCTCCAACCTTTGTGTGTGTGTATTATTCTACATTTTTGCAGAAGAATTATGTAGGAACACCACGAAAACCCAAGTGTAATTTATACTGTCAGCACCAGTGCAATGGTGAGTAGCTAATACTCTTCTAAATAAAGCAATATGTTTCATTATGACTGAAAGCCTGTTTAATGTTGTAGGTCCACAATCTCACATATGCTCACATTACGATTACTGGCCCAGAGGGGTCCAAATATAAGCAAACAGCAGACACCAGCCATTCAGAAGGAAGTACTTTTCATGGACATGGTATATATAATATATATTTGATATTGCTATTGATGATGTTAAAAATCAAATGTGGGTTTACATGTGTGTTTGTGTTTGTGTGCTTGCATGTGTGTGCGTGTGAGTGTGTGTGTGTGTGTGTGTGTGTGTGTGTGTGTGCATGTGTGTGTGTGTGTGTGTGTGTGTGTGTGTGTGTGTGTGAGTGTGTATGTATGTGTGTATTGGTATTGGAAGCTAGGAAGCACATATATGGTTCTATTCTCTCTGCTTGTCATGAGCCAGTGAAAGGACTCTTGTGTTCCTGTGTTCATTCATACACTTAGTGTGAGCTTACAAAGACTCAGACGAGTATAACACCTCAAACATAACGGAAAGACACAATCTCACAAGCTTAGTGTGAGCTTACAAAGACTCAGACGAGTAGAACACCTCAAACATAACGAAAGACACAATCTCACAACCTTAGTGTGAGCTTACAAAGACCCAGACATGTAGAACACCTCAAACATAACGTAAATGCACAATCTCACAACCTTAGTGTGAGCTTACAAAGACCCAGACCAGTAAAACACCTCAAACATAACGAAAGACACAATCTCACAACCTTAGTGTGAGCTTACAAACACTCAGACCTGTAGAACACCTCAAACATAACGCAAATACACAATCTCACAACCTGTGACTTCTCCCTAAACCTGACAGGCCAACACACACTGTAATACTGTGTACAATATCCCTTTTAAAGACCCTCAGATCCTACAGACGCCTGTTTGCTATCAGCCTGGCTGTTAATGCATCTGTGTGCGTGGTGTTTGACACAGTGCCAGGCCTGAGGTCAGAGCTTATTTATGTTGCATCAGCACACCATGAGAGATGTTTAGTGTTCGGCTGGACCTGCATCAGCTGTCGGCACCCAGGCAACAGAATGACAAGATGGAGACAGATGAGTATGGATGGGAGACACCTAAGGGGCTGGAGTAAAATGACCTCTTTTGTCAGAGAGAAAATGCCCTCATGCATTCTCAAGCCTAGGTCGGCATCGGCTCTGGTTTGCTAACCATGATGGAGTGAGAAGGGGATCATTTGATTGGATGGTGCTGCCATAACTCCACCCCCCCCCTCCCATTCCCACCTTCAGCCCACTGGTATGACAAGTTGGAATGGGAAATGGTCATTTAATTTCCAACAGCATGGCCTTCACGTTTGGCCACCATATGGCATCTTAAAGACAAAAAGGTGTGAGGCAGTGAGAGATAAAAACAGAGCAACACGACTAACGTCCTGCTCAGAGAAAACTTCTCACTCCACGCGAGTGTGGAAATGAGCAGAGTTTGAGAACGTCTCTCTGATGGCTGCAGCCCCACCTGCTCCGAGGACGTCTTTTAATGTCCCTCTAGCGAGCCCTCGCGCGCGTGTCATCATAACGAAGTCTGGAGCCAACCCGCAGAGGCGACGCCTCCTGCAACTATAAGGCGTGTGTAACGAGGGGGGGAGGTGAGAGAGAGCAGACAGGAGACGTGTCTGAGAAGAGCATGTTGGGGGAGCTTCTCATTTACCGTACGACCAGACTCTGCATTCACTCCTGCCAAGCGCTAATTGCTGAGCTAATTGACCACTGCCTTCGCCACCGCTGATGCGCTCCCTCCGCAACACTTCAATTGCCTTTTTTTGTGGCGGTGAACAGGAAATGGTTTTCCATCAAGCTCCATTAAAGGACCGAGAAGCTACTGACGGATGTCTCTTAGGCTTAAAGGCCTTGACTACATTTCTCTAAGATGGTCCCATGATGTTTTAGCGCTGCGGAAGGTGGGGATGCATTGGGACATGAGCACCAGGGGCCTGAAGAGGGGTCATTGTCCTGACCAGCAACTGGTCCTCCTCTGACCAGGCGATCAGTCCCAACACACCCCCCCCCCCCCCCCACATACCCTTGACCACGCCTCCCTGCCTCACTTTTAATTACAGCCATGATGCAACGGCCTTCATGACACTCCTTCAGTTGCAGTGACTGACAGGCAGAGAGGGGACCTTAAAAGACTTCAGACAAAACCACAAAGGGTAATCAATAAGTCATCAGAGACTGGAAGAGAAGGGAGGAAAGAGGGAAGAGGAGAAGAGAGGAGAAGAGAGTAGAGCACGTAGAGAGAGAAAGAGAGAGAGAGAGAGAGAGAGAGAGAGAGAAAGAGAGAGAGAGAGAGAAAGCACCAGCAGGGCAGAAAATTGGAGGAGATTTAAATGGACACTGACAGTGGACAAACTTTCAAGATTACTCTTGTGGTTGGACTATAAACACAACACCAGACTCTATTAACAACTTAGGTTTTGTAACAAAACCAGTAAATATTCTCAAATCAACTTTACAGCTGCCAGAAACAGTTTTTTATTCATGACCACATGAGTGTGAGGCTGGTTGGGGATGACACATTCTTCCTAATGTGCCGGATTTGTAGATGAAGTCTGTTCAAAGCGTACCCGTTGAGTTTGAGTACTGTCATAACTCCTCTCTGCAGAGGGGTAAACAGTTCACGACCAGGATGCTAAGCATCATTATTGATAGATGACCTCTACTGCAGTCATTTGCACAGAGGACGGCAGTCGGACAAGTTTCCAGCAACGACCTTTTAAGACTCCCAGTTCTCTGCCAGAATGTTCTTCCCGTTGTGGAGGTGCTTCTGCGTGAGATGCTGCACATCTACATTATGACACACTTAAGTACACATAAAGAGAATTTAATCCCAGTCTGTTCTGACCTCTTGACTTGCGAAGCTTCAGAAAATAGAAATGATGTTTCTGGCATTCCGGTCCACGCCAGATTGTTTACGCTCACTCCTAAAAACCCTGCAGCAAGCGCACATTACTGCCGCCGCGGGTAACGCTTCCAGCTGAAACACGTGTGTGCTCTTCCCATCTCTTGTGTACAATAAATTGTTGTTTTATTGACATTTGAAGCCAAATTGTAGTTTTGACTGCTTCTCTATAATTCCTCTCTTTTATCAAGGGGATGTCAAGGTGCAGACATGAATAAAAACTGGAGGCAGAGCACCTGGAACAGGTATCTGCAGCCGACACTCCTCCGCTCAGCTCCTGGAGTTGGGAATAAGTTTATGCTGATAACAGAGCCCTGTGCATGCTTAATGGCACCTGCGAGGCTGCCCTGGAGTACCGGCGTGCCTGTCAGCCCTCACCCTCCCGCTAGTGACTTATCTGACCAAGCAGCAATGCATGAAAGGATATGATGGACAGCCCGTCAGCCACTGGCAGTGTGAGATTAGGGAGAGCGTGTCCGACAACTTTATCATCCCGCCCTCCCTCCCTCGCTTTCCCCTCTTTCATCCCACGTTTAATCATGCCCTCCCCTCGACTCCTCTTTCACTCTCATCTGTCCATTCTCAGGAAAAGGGATGAGGCACGGGGTGAACTTTTGACCCCTGGCAATACATACAGCATCTAGGTCGCACAACAATATGACTGAAAAAAAAGGACTTCAAAGAACTAAAATAAAAGTGTGTTTGTGTTAATCGAGCTCATTCTGTCTTAACGCTCATGCCTCCTCCTACACCCTCCGCCTGGCCCCAACGATCTGCCTCACCTTATTAACCACCATGCATCCGCCCTCATTACACACCTGAGTGGCCTTCTTGTTTCTGGGTTCTTTGTGAAGTCTCTCATGTGACTTCCCTTCTTCTGCTTGCATTCTCTGTTATATTCTGTTTTGGCTTTTTGTTTTGTCAAGTCAAGCAGATTTTTGGACTGTTTTTGGATGTTCTTTGTATGGCGTTTGTTGTGTGCTCAATAAACCTTAACCTGTTCACTCACACTTACTTCCTGTCATTAACAGGTTAATTACAATCACTTTCTTCGCTGCCCACCTTCCGTTCTAGCCTGGCTCCCTTTCTGATCAGCCATTGGCCGTCTTTGTCCTGCCGAAGAATCTTGAACCTTGTTTTTCATCAGTTTTCATTGCTGATACACCGTAGACGCACTGGCTTGTTTTACGCGCTCTCTGTATCTAAGTCTAGGCCTCCCTATGTTTCAAAGGTCCAAGTTCTGATAAAGACACAAATTCTCCTCCTTCATGAGCTTAAAAGTTAGCCAGCCGTCTTCCAGTGCTACACAAAGACGTATGATGCTGAGCGTGTTGCCTTTAAGACATGCTAGCAGGCCCTACATCAAGCTAGAAACCAGAGATAGAGCTCCTATCTGGAATGCTGTAAACAACTGAACACACACTCATCACGATCGCGTTTGCTACTTCACCCTCCCTCTGAAACCAGCCCCTCCTCCGGCATGCGGAGATTCCCGCAGCTCTATTGTTGCCAAGGTAGCATGTGTTACCTCAGCAGTGACTGAAGGCAGAGTCATGGCCCATTTCCTGGTATTTATCATCCCCGTGCCACGTTTAACCTTGGCGCATGGTCTGCCACGCGAGCCCCGGCCTGCCAAGCAAGTCCGACATCAAAGGTGGAGGAGATTAAGCAGGCGTTAGCCGTGTTTCAATCGAACACGCTTCCTCTGCACACGCCGCGGGAAGGTGCCTCATGGAAGCGTGAAGGGTCCTTCTGAAGGTGAGCAGCTGCGATCCCTAAAGGAAGACACATCCCGCACCGTCAGTGCCAAACCTCACACACCAGCCAGTGAAGAGAAAGGAGGCGTGCGCTGACGTGACTGTCATTCAGGGCACGTCAGGCCCTTACGCAAATACACTCACCGACTAATACCATCACACAGAATGAGGCAAACTTCCTTCTCCAGGCGTCTCTGTGGTTCTGTGTGTGTACATTGAGAGATGGGAGACCACCTCATGTTGGGGAAAGGAGAAGAGATGGTTATAATGAAGAATGCTGCTCTGGACCGCTGCAGGGTCTAACTGTACACTAAAGTACCATCATTCTTCAGGTGTTCTGACCTGGACCCTGAACACCTCTAGCTGAATAATGTGCATGTCTTGATGGATACTGAAGGCAAGTAGTGACATGCCTTTAACCAATGGCAACATCCCAAGGAAGTTTTATGTGTTATGCAGGTTATGGTTTAGATGTAAGCCAACATGTTTAAATAATTTCTACCAGTTATAAATATTAATATTGTTAGTACTACTTTCTTAATGAGGGTTATGTTTAGATTATAGTACAATCTAGTATAATGTAGATTAGTATATAGTATAGTATATAGTATAATGTATAGTGACTTTGTGATTAAGTTTGATGCTATAAACTGCTTTTGTGGTCTTACTGAAAGTCTAAAAATAGGCATGAATCAAATCGCTCAGGTTAGGGTTGCTCACACCTCTCTGTGGTTTACCTTATATTTTATATTATATTACATCATGTATTTTCTTCCATCTTACATACATATAAACACACACACACACACACACACACACACACACACACACACACACACACACACACACACACACACACAGCATGTTTTCTGAGAGCTGTCCAATTCATTGGCGCTGGTATAGTGTGACTGCAAATAAGCTATAGTTTACTGTAAAGAACTGGAATTAGATCAATGGTGTATTTTAATAGGAGAGGAGAGAGCCATAACTGGATCCATATTTGAGCTCATAATAAAGGCAGCAGTTTGATTAGGCTTGCTCTGAACAAATTGATTTTCCTTCCTTCCATCAACTTTTTTCTTTCGTACTTTCTTTACACCCGTTTCACGTGATATTTTAGCCTCTTGGAACTAAGTTGAATCGAATATTTGTACATTCTGGCTTTAACAAGAACGACTATTTTAAGGTTCTGTCCTCAGTTATGAGCGTGTCAATCCAAGCACTTCAGAGCACCAGCGAGTAGAGTGGCCCCACCATGAAAGGCACATGTGGAGATGAGATGGGTTAGGACAGATTTCAGGATTGTGCAGCACAAAGAAATAGTGATTTAAAACTCAAATGAAGTGCAGTGACCTCCCCTGCTATCTCACGGCAAATTGAGCCATCAATCTTCAGACTTAACAGTGTTAGGTCAAAGAGGAGGCAAATGATTCTCACCATTAGTTCCCCAATTTAATTAATAAAAGTTCGGAGCGATGGGCCTCTCACACTTGAGTTATTCAGAGGTGTTCCACAGCTGTGATTTATAGATCAGCATAGACGCTGATCAGAGTTATGGCACCCTGGATACGCAGCATCTCACAAGAGTCATTTGATGGGTGGTGTTTTTATTACCTTAATCTAACAGAAAATTCTCCTGCCGAAATCCTGTGGAACATATTTAGACAACAGAACAACCAAGTTCGAATTTAGTAGCTTTTAGCTGTAATACAGGGGGGGGGGGGGGGGGGGGGGGGGGGGGGGTTGTGCACTGGCTTTCTGGCATGGGCCGGATATTATTCCTCTCTCTCGTATGACTCGTAAGCTACTTCTCTCCCACATAATAAGCTCTTTTTTTAAAAAAACCTTATGAGCCCACTTGAACATTTTATGGAAGAAAACTGCATAACAAATGTGATGTCTCCCAATGGCTGCTTGCCACGGTGGACAGTGTGGTTTCTGAGTGTTTACATCCTTGTCATCTCTGCTTGGTCCCAACACTAACACCCTCCATACAGCCATTGTTTGTTGATCTTGTATATTGCTATTAAACCACATGTTGTTTTCATACTGGCGATGTATCTGGAGACTCAAGTCCTGTTCGCCAAACATTTGATTGTTGTTGAAATGAGGGAGAATAAAGTATA